>NC_082687.1:93005379-93314126 GCF_949987515.2 Delphinus delphis | reverse complement strand
TTTATTCATCTCCATAACACTAATTCCTTTCGCCATAGTCAGTATGTGTTTACTAAATGAATGAATGTGTGTATGCAAAAATGAATGAGAATGATTTTTCACTTTTTGTGAAACAGATATTAATATGTGAAGACTCTCTACACATTTGTATTTCCTGCCAAAATTAGTAAATACAAAATCTTCCATGAATTTAATTTTCCATGCATCCACATGTCCTGAGATCAGTGAATACCATAGAAACCTTCCAAATATTCTTTCATATATTTTAATGAGTTCATCAGTACTCTTAGTTATATAATTTCACTATGTTGGATCTTGTTATTTTATTAAAAATGACTCTTTCAATTTGTCATATTTGGCATTGCAGGTAAATATTAAGCATTTTAAGAGTTTCTGTGAATTTTACCATTCTTTGCTATACTCTCCAAATTGGATATTTTCTGTCTACACTTGGAGAGCACAGTTGGTTGTCTTTTCAAAATCTTGAATAATTTTGATACTAATTTAACTGTGATAGACTAACTCCAGCATCTTGATTAGCCTCAATAGTTTTAGTGCTCAATGGGGCATTTTTGTCAATGGTTTAAAGATTACAAAATTCAGAAATGAACATCTACTATTCTTTTCTTCTTCACCACATAAAAATTCAATTCCAGAAGAAAATCAGAAAACCCTCCAGGATAGGTGCCTCTCCATATTGTCTTTATTTCACTGATGTCTGAAATTGTGTCTGTAGAGTTTAGTTATAACAATAATCTTGTCAGACTGGGTACTCACTATGTGCCAGGCATTGGGTAGACTTTAGATAAATTACTCACTGAATTCTAAGTTGACACTAGGAAGTAGCAATCATTATCTTCAAAACATATAGATAGATGAATGGACAGGTAGATATGGAGCCTCAGGTAAATTAATTTACCTTCAGACACCTATTTAAAGAGCAGCCAAAACTGGCTTTGAATTCAGTTCTGAAAAATCCCAAATGCCTTAATCTTTTAATGTACCACATGGCCTCTCTGCTATTTTCCACTTAAAAGAGAAATTTAGTTGTTTAGTTAGAGTATGAAATAAAGTATTTCATAACCAAGACAATTCCAAACACACACACACACACATACACATACCATCCCCGCTCAAAATGACTTTGGTCCCCATTCCCCAAACTTGGCAAAGTCTCAATGTATAATTATAATATACCAGGCATAGCCTAGAAGGCTAGAAGGTAATTTTATCCTGATATTCTTTTGATATAAATGAGCAGGAAAGGCAAAAAATATTCCAGTCTTCCTCTTATTAACCAAATGAACATCTGAGCAACCTGCTTGAAACAAAGTCTTTGATGTAATTTATGGGTCTTAGCAAAGTTCTGCCCAAAGCACTGTTGTAAAGATGAATAAGTGCATTATTAGAAAGTTAACAGAAATATAGATCCTTCGTACAGTAATTTAAATCAAGTTCTTGATGTAACTTAAGTAAATGATAAATGTAAATTGGAGGAAAATAATGATGAATTGCACATATGTTGGACAGAATGTTAATTTTTTATCAGATTAAGGATATTAACTGAATAAAAAGGAAAATTTTATCATTAAAATAAGTGTTTGGTTCCCTTGTTGTTTCGTAGTATCCTGTACATTTCCAATATAACACTCACATTATTTATAAATTAAATAAATTTATTTGCTTAATGATTGTTTTTTATTAATAAAACTGTTTTTCCAGAGCAAGAACTAAATTTATCATGTATCCCTAGTCCCAAGCACATAGTGGGGGCTCGGTGATTATATATTTGCATTAATTAGTGAATGGATTTATTTAGACAGTCTTACAACTGATCTAATAGACAACAACAAATACAAAACATCATACCAGCTTAGAAAATAATTTTAAACTATTTTAAAGTGTAGTATAAAATAAAGTTCCAAACCCAGTTTTGCTATGTACTACTAATATGACCTTAGACAAGTTATTTGATCTCTTAGTGCCCAGTTTCCTCATTTTAATTTAATAATGTCTACTTGCTAGCATTTTGATAAGGTTTTCATGAATTGAGAACAGTGTCTAGTATAGTGTCCAGTAGGGACTATACAAATATTAGATCTTATTTTTATTTTTCATTAAAAACTTGACATTTTGGGGTCCCACCTTCAGGTGTTTGGAGCTCAGCTGAGGATGTGGGTCCCAGCCGTGAGGCTGAACAGCCCTGGGGTGTGGGAGGACAAAGGGATCCAACTTGTGTCTTTCCTGCTTTGGGAATCAGTGTCCTGACTGTCTGGTGAAGCAGAGAGGTGGGCACCTGGGGTCCCTCCTGGCCCCATGGAACATCAGAGAAGGTATGGACTCTGAGCTGCAGAAACAGGATCCAGTAGAGAAGAACCAAATGTGCTGTTGAATCTGCTAGACAGGTTCCTGGAGCAAGAGTAAAGAGATTAGACCCCATCACTGGGACATTTTAGATTGTGGCTGATAATCTCTACCACACAGGAGCATTGTGAGAAATGCATATGATGGCAAATGCAAAGTGGCAGACACTCAGTAAAGATATATATATATATATATATATATTTCCTTATTTTCTTTTTGTGAGTGTGTATGTGTATATTTCTTTGTGAGAGTTTGTCTGTATAACTTTGCTTTTACCATTTGTCTTAGGTCTTAGTTGGTACTTTTTTTTTTTTAGTATAGTTTTAGTGCTTGTTATCATTGGTGGATTTGTTTTTTGGTTTGGTTACTCTCTTCTTTCTTTCTTTCTTTTTTTAATTACCTTTTAATTATTTTTATTTAAAATTATTTTTTATTTTAATAACTTTATTTTATTTTATTTTTCCTTTCTTTATTTCTGTTTTTCTCACTTTTCTTCTGAGCCGTGTGGCTGACAGGGTCCTGGTGCTCTGGCTGGGTGGTAAGCCTGAGTCTCTGAGGTGGGAGAGATGAGTTCAGGATATTGGTCCATCAGAGACCTCCTGGATCCACGTAATATCAAACAGTGAAAGTTCTACCAGAGATCTCCATCTCAATGCTAAGACCCAGCTCCACTCAATGACCAGCAAACTACAATGCTGGACACCCTATACCAAAAAACTAGCAACACAGGAACACAAGCCACCCATTAGCAGAGAGGCTGCCTAAAATCATAAAAAGGTAACAAACACCCCAAAACACACCACCAGACATGGTCCTGCCCACCAGAAAGACAAGATGCAGCCACATTCACCTGACCACAGGAACCAGTCCCCTCCACCAGAAAGACTACACAACACACTGAAGCAAACTTAGCTACGAACTACGAACCTACAGCCTACAAAAGGAGACCCCAAACACAGTAAATTAAGCAAAATGACAAGACAGAGAAACACACAGAAGATGAATGAGCAAGGAAAAAGCCTACCAGGCCAAACAAATGAAGAGGAAATAGGCAGTCTACTTGAAAAAGAATTCAGAGTAATGATAGTAACGAAGATCCAAAATCTTGGAAATAGAATGGAGAAAATACAAGAAACGTTTAACAAGGACCTAGAAGAACTAAAGACCAAACAAACAATGATGAACAACACAATAAATGAAATTAAGAATTCTCTAGAAGGAATCAATAGCAGAATAAATGAAGCAGAACAGAGAAGTGACCGGGAAGATAAAATAGTGGAAAAAACTACCACAGAGCAGAATAAAGAAAAAGGAATGAACAGAATTGAGGACAGTCTCAGAGACATCTGGAAAACATTAAATGCACCAACATTTGAATTATAGGGGTTCCAAAAGAAGAAGAGAAAAATAAAGGAACTGAGAAAATATTTGAAGAGATTATAGTTGGAAACTTCCCTAATATGGGAAAGGAAATAGTGAATCAAGTCCAGGAAGCACTGAGAGTCCCACACAGGATGAATCCAGGAGAAACATGTCAAGACAAATATTAATCAAACTATTAAAACTTAAACACAAAGAAAAAAATATTAAAAGCAGCAAGGGAAAAAAAACAATTACCATACAAGGGATTACCCATAAGGTTAACAGCTGATCATTCAGCAGAAACTCTGCAAGCCAGAAGGGAGTGGCAGGACATATTTAAAATGATGAAAGGGAAAAACCTACAACCAAGATTACTCTACCCAGCAAGGATCTCATTCAGATTCAACAGAGAAATTAAAACTGTTATAGACAAACAAAAGCTAGGATAATTCGGCACCACCAAACGAGCTTTACAACAAATGCTAAAGGAACTTCTCTACACAGGGAACACAAGAGAAGGAAAAGATGTACTATAACAAATCCAAAATAATTAAGAAAATTGTAATAGGAACATACATATTGATAACTACTTTAAATGTAAATGGATTAAATGCTCTAACCAAAAGACATAGACTGCCTGAATGGACACAAAAACAAGATCTGTACATATGCTGTCTACAAGAGACTGACTTCAGACATAAGGACACATACAGACTGAAAGTGAGGAAATGGAAAAAGATATTCCATGCAAATGGAAATCAAAAGAAAGCTGAAGTAGCAATTCTCATATTAGACAAAATAGACTTTAAAACAAGGATTATTACAAGAGTTAAAGAAGGACACTACATAATGATCAAGGGATCAATCCAAGAAGAAGATGTAACAACTGTAAATATTTATGCGCCGAACATAGAAGCACCTCAATACATAAGGCAAATGTTAAAGGCATAAAAGAGGAAACTGACAGTAACACAATCATAGTAGGGGACGTTAACACCTTGCTTTCACCAATGGACAGGTTATCCAAAATGAAAATAAATAAGGAAACACCAGCTTTAAATGATACATTAAACAAGATGAACTTAATTATATTTATAGGATATTCTATCCAAATACAACAGAATACACTTTCTTCTCAAGTGCTCATGTAACATTCTCCAGGATAGATCATATTTTGGGTCCATATCAAGCCTTGGTAAATTTAAGAAAATTGAAATCATATCAAGTATCTTTTCTGACCACAATGCTATGAGACTAGGTATCAATTACAGGAAAAACTCAGTAAAAAATACAGACACATGAATCTAAACAATACGCTACTAAATAACCAAGAGATCACTGGAGGAAATTAAAAAATACCTAGAAACAAATAACAGCACAACAACCCAAAATCTATGGGATGCAGGAAAAGCATTTCTAAGAGAGAAGTTTATAACAATGCAATCCTACCTCAAGAAACAAGAAACAGCTCAAAGAAACAACCTGAACTTACACCTAAAGCAATTGGAGGAAGAAGAACAAAAAAACCTGAAAGATAGCAGAAGGAAAGAAATCATACATGTCAGATCAGAAATAAATGAAAAAGAAATGAAGGAAACAATAGCAAATGTCAATAAAACTAAAACCAGGTTCTTTGAGAAGATAAACAAAATTGAAAAAACATTAGCCAGACTCATCAAGAAAAAACGGGAGAAGACTCAAATCAATAGAATTAGAAATGAAAAAGGAGAAGTAACAACTGGCACTACAGAAATACAAAGGATCATGAGAGATTACTACAAGCACCAATATGGCAATAAAATGAACAACCACAAAGAAATAGACAAATTCTTAGAAAAATAAAACTTTCCGAGACTGAACCAGGAAGAAACAGAAAATAAAAACAGACAAATCACAAGCTCAGAAATTGAGACTGTGATTAAAAATCTTCCAACAAACAAAAGCCCAAGACCAGATGGCTTCACAGGCGAATTCTATCAAACATTTAGCGAAGAGATAACACCTATCCTTCTCAAACTCTTCCAAAATATAGCAGAGGGAGGTACAGTCCCAAACTCATTCTACAAGGCAACCGTCACCCTGATACCAAAACCAGATAAAGATGTCACAAAGAAAGAAAACTACAGGCCAATATCACTGATGAACATAGATGCAAAAATGCTCAAGAGAATACTAGCAAACAGAATCCAACAGCACATTAAAAAGATCATACACCATGGTCAAGTGGGGTTTATCCCAAGAATGCCAGGATTCTCCAATACATGCAAATCAATCAATGTGATACACCATATTAACAAATTGAAGGAGAAAAACCATATGACCATCTCAATAGATGCAGAAAAAGCTTTCAACAAAATTCAACACTCATTTATGATAAAAACCCTCCAGAAAGTAGGCATAGAGGGAAATTACCTCAACATGATAAAGGCCATATATGACAAACCCACAGCCAACACCATTCTCAATGGTGAAAAGCTGAAACCATTTCTACTAATATCAGGTACAAGACAAGGTTGTCCAGTCTCACTCCTATTATTCAACATAGTTTTGGAAGTTTTAGCCATAGCAATCAGAGAAGAAAAAGAAATAAAATGAATCCAAATCGGAAAAGAAGAAGTAAACCTGTTACTGTTTGGAGATGACATGATACTGTACATAAAGAATCCTAAAAATGCTACCAGAAAACTACTAGAGCTAATCAATGAATTTGGTAAAGTAGCAGGATACAAAATTAATGCACAGAAATCTCTTGCATTCCTATACACTAATGATGAAAAATCTGAAAGTGAAATTAAGAAAACAGTCCCGGGCTTCCCTGGTGGCGCAGTGGTTGAGAGTCCACCTGCTGATGCAGGGGAAGCGGGTTCGTGCCCCAGTCTGGGAAGATCCCACATGCCGCGGAGCGGCTGGACACGTGAGCCATGGCTGCTGGGCCTGTGCGTCCGGAGCCTGTGCTCCGCAATGGGAGAGGCCACGGCAGTGAGAGGCCCACGTACTGCAAAAAAAAAAAAAAAGAAGAAAACACTCCCATTTATCACTGCAACAAAAATAATAAAATATCTAGGAATGAACCTACCTAAGGAGACAAAAGACCTGTATGCAGAAAATTATTAGACACTGATTAAAGAAATTAAAGATGATACAAACAGATGGAGAGATATACCATGTTCTTGGATTGGAAGAATCAACATTGTGAAAATGACTATACTATCCAAAGCAATCTACAGATTCAATGTAATCCCTCTCAAACTACCAATGGCAGTTTTCACAGAACTAGAGCAAAATATTTCACAATTTGTATGGAAACATAAAAGATCCCGAATAGCCAAAGCAATCTTGAAAAAGAAAAACAGAGCCAGAGGAATCAGGCTCCTGGATTTCAGACTATATTACAAAACTACAGTAATTAATACAGTATGGTAATTGCACAAAAACAGAAATATAGATCAATGGAACAGGATAGAAAGCCCAGAGATAAACCCATGCCCATATGTTCACCTTACTTTTGATCAAGGAGGCAAGAAAATACAATGGAGAAAAGACAGCCTCTTCAATTAGTGGTCCTGGGAAAACTGGACAGCTACATATAAAAGAATGAAATTAGAACACTCTCTAACAACATACACAAAAATAATCCAAAATGGATTAAAGACCTAAATATAAAGCTAGACACTATAAAACTCCTAGAGGAAAACATAGGCAGGACATTCTATGACATAAATCACAGTAAGATCCTTTTTTACCCACCTCCTAGAGAAATGGAAATAAAAACAAAAATAAAGAGTGAGGCCTAATGAAACTTAAAAGCTTTTGCACAGCAAAGGAAACTATAAACAAGATGAAAAGAAAACCCTCAGAATGGGAGAAAATACTTGCCAATGAAGCAACTGACAACAGATTAATCTCCAAAATATACAGACAGCTCATACAGCTCAATATCAAAAAAAACAACCCAATCCAAAAATGGGCAGAAGGGGGCTTCCCTGGTGGCCCAGTGGTTGAGGGTCTGCCTGCCGATGCAGGGGACACAGGTTCAAGCCCTGATCTTGGAGGATCCCACATGCCGCGGAGCAACTGGGCCCATGAGCCACAGTTACTGAGCCTGCGCGTCTGGAGCCTGTGCTCCGCAGCAGGAGAGGCCACGATAGTGAGAGGCCTGTGCACCGTGATGAAGAGTGGCCCCCACTCGCCACAACTGGAGAGGGCCCTCACACAGAAACGAAGACCCAACACAGCAAAAATAAATAAAATAAATTAATAAACTCCTACCCCCAACATTTAAAAAAAAAAAAAGGGCTGAAGATCTAAATTGACATTTCTCCAAAGAAGATATACAGATTGCCAACAAACACATGAAAGGATGCTCAACATCACTAATCATTAGAGAAATGCAAGTCAAAACTACAATGAGGTATCACCTCACACCAGTCAGAATGACCATCATCCAAATATCTACAAACAATAAATACTGGAGAGGATGTGGTGAAAAGGGAACTCTTCTACACTGTTAATGGGAATGTAAATTGAAACAGCCACTGTGGAGAACAGTATGGAGGTTCCTTATAAAACTAAAAATAGAACTACCGTGCGAACCAGCAATCCCACTGCTAGGCATATACCCTGAGAAAAACATAATTCAGAAAGAGTCATTTACCACAATATTCATTGCAGCTCTATTTACAGTAGCCAGGACATGGAAGCAACCTTAGTGTTCATCGACAGATGAATGGAGAAAGAAGATGTGGCACATATATACAATGGAATATTACTCAGCCATAAAGAGGAACAAAACTGAGTTAGTTGTAGTGAGGTGGATGGACCTAGAGTCTGTCATACAGAGTAAAGTAAGTCAGAAAGAGAAAAACAAATACTGTATGCTAACACATATATAAGGAATCTAAAAAAAAAAAGGGTTCTGAAGAACCTAGGGGCAGGACAGGAATAAAGATGCAGATGTAGAGAATTGACTTGAGGACACGGGGAGTTGGAGGGGTAAGCTGGAAGGAAGTGAGAGAGTGGCATTGACATATATACACTACAAAATGTAAAATAGATACCTAGTGGGAAGTGGCTTCATAGCACAGGGAGATCAGCTCGGTGCTTTGTGACCACCTAGAGGGGTGGGATAGGGAGGGTGGGAGGGAGACGCAAGAGGGAGGATATATGGGGATATATGTATATGTATGGCTGATTCACTTTGTTATAAAGCAGAAACTAACACGCCATTGTAGGCAATTATACTCCAATAAAGATGTTAAAATAAAAACAAAAACCAGACATTTTGTTCTACACCATGATATCCAGCCACACTGAGGGGATGGGGTTGATGAAGATGACGATACGTAAGTGCTAATACCTAATCTCTTAATGAAGACTTTTCTGGTGCCAGTTTTCCATGAAAGCAGTTGCTTTATCTTAGCAGTAATTGCCTTTCACAATTAAGTAGATTAAGATAATTCTCTTGAAATTTTAATAAATGAGTGGGAATAGTTTGTCACAATGGAAAAATGTAAATATTGTTGTCCAACAGACTTACTTTCAAATTCTGGGTATGAGTGTGATCTTAGATGAGTAACTTTGTGAATTGTGCTTTCTTCATCTTTGAAATGGGATTTGTTGAAATTGTTTTTTTAAAGATTATAACATCCAGAATCTTAGCACTGCTGTAATTTCTGCCAGCGAATTTGAGACCTCTTTTTTGATTTTAATATGCTTACTCACCAACAACTGCCTCCCCAACCACCTGAAACTGCATGGCCTAGCGGTTTAAAATGTGCTCTCTCTGGTCCCAGAAGAATGGGTGTAGGATGGTAGTAACTTGCAGTAAGGTAACATGATTTAGCAGCCACAGCACTGAAAGAAGCATGCAGCTGCTGAGTCAAAATTCTGTCTTCTGCACATTCTCATGAATTGGACCTTGAGGAAAGGACTATATTTCTAAGCCTTTGGGTAACTATGTTTAGATGTTGAGTTTATAATTATTATTATGCTTCACCATAATAAAGGCCCAATGAGAAAATGTAAGAGGGGATGCCTTCAAATCTCCAATGTGCTACACAAATGCAATAGGTTGGGAAACAAATACTACAACATTTAATATTTGCTTGGGGACCCAATGAGGCAAACACCATCCATTTGGAATCCAGCAGGCATTGCTAGGGAATATGGCTGGGCATTCGGTGCTCTAGAATTAAAACAGGAGCTATCAATATGTCTCCAGCTACTGTGAGGTTCATTCATGATTCACTGTGCTTAAGTTTCACTGTTAACAAATCCAGCCCTGCCCACTCAGTACAGCTTTATTTACCAGCCTCATCGCACATCTTCCACATGATGTGAAGTCATTCATTGGGGACACATACTGTGTTGCAGGAACTGCTTTTTTTTAAGAAAGAAAAATACTGTTATTATCCTGTTTCCAGGTGAAAACTTTAATTTTTTGATGATATCTCATGTTTATACCAAACAGATTAACATAGGCACCAATAAAACAAACAGCTTAGTCTTTACTTCTAGTGTATCAATTATAACACTAAAGTCAAGAGATGTATTAGTTTGCTGAGGCTTCCATATCAAAGTACACTGACTGGGTGATTTAAAAAACAGAAGTTTATTGTCTCACTCTCTTGGAGTTTAGAAGTCCGAGATGAAAGTGTCAGAGAGTTGTTTTCTTCCCAGGCCTCTCACCTTGACCATCTTTTACCTGTGTCTTCACAAGGTTTTTCTTGTATGTATCTACATTCTAATCTCCTTTTCTTACAAAGATATTGGTCACATTAGGTTGAGGCAAATCCTAATGACCTGACTTTAACTTAATTACCTCTTAAAGACCCAATACAGTCACATTCTGGGGCACTGGGGTTAATTTTTGAAGGACACAACTCAGCCCAAAACAGGTAGTAATTCAACTGAAAAGCACACATTTCTAAGGGAATTTGATGAAGTATTTTAAAACATTTTATCCACTTATTTAATTAATAAAATTTAGCAGACATATACTAAATAACCTGGAGCAGGTAACTACATTATCCTCTGAGAAATAATAGTGTGGAGACAGATGAAAAATAAAAATCAGAATTTTACAATTTTTAATAATCTTCATAACCACCCTGAGATACTATGCCCATTTTAGGAAAAAGTAAACTGACATAAAAGAAGTTACTTGTTTAGAATCATACAGCTGGTAGCTGGCAGTCCTGCTAGTCAACCCCAGAACTATCAAATTCTGAAGCCCATAACTTTTTATTTTTAAAAAAAGTTTTGCTCTACTATGCTGACCCTATAGGAATGCATGGAGGCTGGACTAATCAACTATCATTAGGAGCTTCAAAGAATGGAATATTTACAAAGGGATTGGCTTCAAGGGTAAGCTTTAGCATATGACCTTAATACGCATACTCATAAACCACTGCACTCCCAAACAGCCCTACATTGTGCAGCCCAGAGGTTCAAAATATTTTCTCTCTGGTCTCAGAAGGATGGATACTGGGCAATAGGAACCTCTGCTGTGGTTTAGCAGCCAGAGCATTAGAAGATAAATCGAAAAATTTTAGAGGCTAGTAAAGAATTCAGCAATACAAGCTGAAAGACCAAAATGAAGAAAATGATAGGCCTGGGAGGACAGGGTGAGATCAGGGAGCAAGGAAGACTGCCTCATTAATATACATGGAAAGACATGGTGTGAGATATCTCAGAAAACCAGCTCTGGGACGGATTATGGAGGACATCAAATGCCACGTTAAGGGATTTATATAGTAGTATCTAGGCCAGTGGTTCTAAACATTTGTTGTGCCAAGGAAACACCTGGAGGGCTAGCAACCTATTCCCAGAGTAATTTATCCTGTACCTCAGAAAATTCTGAGGCTAGGCTTCCATACGTCCCACACTGAGAACCACGTCTGTAAACAGTGTATAGCCAGGAGGAGCTGGAGGGCAGGAGAATGACAATACTGGCAAATGAAGACTGCGAAACTGGGAGACCAGTTAGGACATTACTTCACTAGATGTGAAGGTAGTTATAAATTCCAAATAGTTCACGTTTTAATACATATATAGTATTCTTTTATTCAACTTAATGGAAGAAAAGTTGCTTGTTATTTTAAACCAAGATTGAAACTGTGTTCAGTCTCAGTCTCACAAAGCATTTTAATTCTCTGTAGGCATCTTGGCTGCTTCTTGGATTGTTTTTTCTTTAGCTTAAATCTAATAAGATAATAAAGTCACTAAGAACGGATTAGTGATCCCTGACCTGTTCCTCTAAGATGCTTTTACCACTAGTATTATGAATCAACTGAGCTGACTTAAGTAAAATAAACGACATCCTTTACTTTGTTTAATCTGGCAGTCAGAAAAACCAAGGTCTTTCTTAATGTTCCTGCTAAAGTTTCCTTTGAGTTCATTGCAAATCCTTTCTCTTCTTGAAGGTACATGGTCCCCTCTTCTAGTTGTCTGCCCTGTTCCCAAGAGCAATTCTGGGAGAAAGTGAGGAACTCAAGGGTATACGTGTACAATTTTCCGCAAATACATGGGTGCTTCAGTTAATCAGAATGCCCTCATGATTACGGCTTCAAGTTAATGAGATTTTCTCATTAACAAAAGATTAAACCCATACTTCTTTTGGCTCAACCCATGTTTAAAATCATGAGGCAGAGATTAATTTAGATTCATGTCTATAAGTGTCCTCTCAGAAACAACGCCTGTAGAGTTTCACCCGTGATGGGTACACAAAACGCAACAACAACAACAAAAACAAAACAAAACAAAACTGTTGAACTGGAATTCTGTCTTCATACATTCAATCTAATGAATAATATTTAATCTCTTCACAGTAGAGTCTAGTCTCTTTCCTCTCTATATGTCCATAAATATCAGCTATTAATAAAATATTGTTATGATTATGGAAATAATATATATCTTTCTGGAACATTTAGAGACTAGAGACAACAAAATTAAGAAATTAAAAATAACCACATACTAACTAGAAAGAAATAATATATTTTTTTGAAATTTATTTATTTTATTTATTTTTGGTTGTGTTGGATCTTCGTTGCTGTGCAGGGGCTTTCACTAGTTGTGGCGAGCGGGGGCTACTCTTCGTCGAGGTGCGCGGGCTTCTCATTGCGGTGGCTTCTCTTGTTGCAGAGCACGGGCTCTAGAGCACAGGCTCAGTAGTTGTGGCACATGGGATTAGCTGCTGAACAGCATGTAGGATCTTCCCGGACCAGGGTTCGAACCCGTGCCCCCTGCATTGCCAGGAAGATTCTTAACCACTGCACCACCAGGGAAGCCTGAAATAAATATTTTTATTTAAAAATTTTAAATATTTAGTTTTAAAGATATGCATTTTTTTGCATATCCTTAGGACTGCATATTTAAGCAGAATACCTATATGCATAAATATGTGTAGAATCATGCACACATATATCCATATATTCATACTTTGTGATACAACGCTGATGCCCACATACAGCTTTTGCCTAGTACAGCAAGTTTTAGCCAAGGGGTTATATATGGTATTACTGATTACAATTAATAGTTCACTTCCAGACATATCAAATTGTGTTTCATTAAAGATTATGTATCCATTAATTCATTTACTTATTCATTCAACATTAATTGACTCACTGCTCTATCTAAAACCCTGTGGTCAGCATCCTTGTAAATACACATATGCAGAGTGCACGCTCTCAAGCCTCACATTGTTAGGTTATAAAGTAGTTTCTAGGCCTATGGAAGAGCCAGTTTTGTCTTTCCACTGAAAGCCTCTCAGTAGTGCTTCTGTAGTCTATATAATTCATTTGCTTACAAGGCTTATGACTCTTCAGAATAGAAGGGGAATTCTCACGTACCAAGGAGAATTTTTATTTTTTATTTTGTCGATCAATCAGCTGACTATATTGACAAGATACTGATTGGTTACATGTTGAAGAAAACATACAATGCAAAATACAGAAAAAGTTGCTTCCATCCCCTCCCACTACCCGCCCTTACCCACCCACCCCCAAATACTCATCATCGTGATTTGGTCAGAACAGGGCTCAGAGCCAGAGGTCAGGGTGACCAAGGACGAAGGAGAAGGGGGCTGTGGGCAATGGGTTCGTGGCTGTCACAATAATGCTGAGGTAATGCTGCGGGTTCTCTCCCAGCTGTGAGTCAGGGGGCGGGGGTGGGGTACGCTGCAGCCTGATCATAGCCAGCTGAGGGAAGAGCTGCCTCTCCCTTCCCTGGCCCCTAGGGCCTGCCCCGTCACCCAGAACGAAGCGTATGCATGGCCCATATGCTTCTTCTTGTGTTTCTCAAGAATATTATGGAACCATGCAAATAGGGAATGTCTCAAGAACAAATTCCTTCTTTAACATGTGTTTTATTTGAGGACGTGCATTACAAGATGGCTGTACATGTAAGAGAGGAGCTAAGAGCTGGAGAAGGAGTTCTTGAGCCACTCAACAGCAAATACTTACCCTTTGGGAGAAGAGATGCATCCTCATTCTCTGGTCATTACTTACTGGGACCATGGAGTCTGGAGTTCGGTAAAATAGACAGTTATTCTATTTTCACTATTTTTACTGTTAAGACCAGGGAGAGTATTAAACAAAACTATGACTTTTGTACCTATCAAATAGTAGCATCATGATCTATTTACCATTGTTCTGGTTGAAACAAACTATTTTTAGGGTATTAGGCAATTTTGTATCAGTTCAGTAAAATCACCTTTGAAATTAATAGATCTGATTTCATTTTGAACTGTTTTTTTATTTTTTGTTTTATTTCGGAAGCTTGGTCCAATTTTTGTAATTTAGATTATTTGGGGATTTAACAAAACGTTTTGTTTCAATCTTATTTCTGGTTCTTGATATCTTAGATATAAACTAAAGGTCACTTTATCTTGATTTGCTTTCAAAGATAATGCCATGCTATTTTTCTTGTCTGAGAAATGTCCTATTCAATTGTAGCAAGTTTGTTGTATAAAATTCACCATTCATTCATTCATTCAATAAATACTTACAGTATGTGTACAGTGCATTAGTTTCTGTGTTAGATGCTAGATTCTGGACTAATAGAATGACATGATGACTTAAGATGACATAGAACAAATACTTTGAATGAGTATGCAAATGAAGACACCAAAGTACAAAACAAGGGTATCTTATAAAATCTGTGGTGTTCTAAACAGTTCTTTGAAGAGAATAGGATGCAGGAAGTATTGAGAATGAACTAACTTGACATGTTTGGGAAATATGGAGTAGTATGGTGTGGTAGGTGTCAAGATTGGGCATGCTGGAGTGATAGAAGATGTGAGTGTTAGGAAGAGGACAAATTATGAAGGGTCTTATTTGCAAGCTCTGCAATAAAGGTGCTATAGCAACTATGAAAGCACTATTTTCATCAGCTTCCTATTCAGGATTTTGGTAGTTGTCAGACTTTTTATACAAACACATTTCATAAAGTGGTGATAATTAACAAGGATAGGATTTGCATCAGTCTTCTCTACCTTTTTTCTCATGATGTGTCCTTTTCCTAAGAATGACTTTACCCACTATATCTATGCAGAAAATTCCTGCTTATCTTTTAAAACTGATTTCAAGATCACTGTTCTGGGAAACCTTTTCTTATCTCCTATTCACCCAGGCAGCCACACCCCTCCTCTGTGCCCTTTATCCACATAAATATCCAATTCATTGCAATTGCACTGACATTGTAACTGAAGTCAGATTCCTTTACTGATGTAAGAGATTTATGAGAAAGTGATTGTGACTAACTCATCTTTGAATGCCTTGTTTCTAGCTTATGGAATGAAATGGAGCAGAGAGTCAATCAATGCTTGTTGAAAGAATGATTGAGCCATAGCCTTTCTAAAGAAAGACTGGCCTCTAATCAATACTGTTTTACCTCCTCTATACTTTGAAATCAAAAACATCGTCAACTGGATTATTTTAAAATAAATTGTATGCTCTGTTTTCATATGTTTATTAAATAATGCATATATAGTCAAAATTTAAGAAATTCTAAAGAGCATAGGGCAGAAAAAACATACCAGAATCCTAGAACTTAGTGATAATCAATGGTAATATTTTGGAATTTGTGCTTGCAGTTTACTAAATTTTATTAAGGAAAGGTCGATTTTGTTTTGTTTTGTACTATGTATGGTACTTGTCAACCAGTTTAATTAACTTATTATCTTGTAAAAATTTTCAGTTTATTAACATTTCTTTCTCATTTCATTTTTTAATGATTGTATGATGTTACATCATATGGATTGGTTATAATTTCTTAGCCATTTTCCTTTTTAGGACATCAATGTTTGTTTTTAAAAAACTTCTCATTGTAATAATCACGTGAAGAAGATTGTTTACCTCTATCTTTGACTGAGGCTGTGACTGATTTTTTATGAGTTTTATGTAGAAATGACATTGATAGGTAAAGGAGTGCCAGAGTTAAAGCCTTTCATATATATTTCTAAATTGCCAACTGGAAATGTAAAATAATTTATACTGCCATCAGCAATGACTAAGAACATGAGTTTCCTTGAACACTTTTATATTATTATTATTAAAAACTGTCAATGATGTGAAGTAGGCATATTTTAAAATTTGCATTTTTTTAATGATAGAAAAGTTTGGGTATTTGGATATTTTCATATTACTAGACATTTATTATTCATTGTGTGATTATATGTTGTAAGTATACAATTATTAATTTGCAAATTTACAATACTGTCTACCGAATGGCTGTCAATTGTTTATTTGTTGTGATTTAGATTTTTTAAGAATAACTTTGCAATATATCACATAGATTTTCCCCTTGGATTCTAATGCTAATGGATTGGTTACGTCACTTTTTATTTATCTGTGTTTTACAGCTAAACACTAGTAATGACAATGGGTATCCTTGAGTTTTTCCTTGAGTGACTCTAATGTGAATGTCTGTATAGCATTATTCATAATTTATTTTAGCTTTTAAGGTCTGAGATAGATGATCTTTCTTATAAGAAAATATCGTTTTACTCTTATTTCACTGAATTTTACTTTGTTTAGGCATAGATGATGCAGTTCATCAAATATTTCATACATTTAACTAGATGTAATTTTTTTATAACTGAAAAAATTAATGACATGAATTGATACTCTAATATTGAAACACTTCACACATCTGAATAATTTCCTACATTTTTATGGTTCCTTATTCTTTCAAGGAAATGAAAGAAAAATATTTGCATCTATAGTCGTAAATGAGTTTGCTCATTTTCTTTTCTTGAAATTTCTTTGCCATGTTGTGACTTCAGGGTTGACTGAATCAGTCCTATGATTTGGAAATTTACAGACTTTCTTTTCTCTTTCAATTAAGTTGATAATCTATAGGTGAGTTAAAATTATTGCCTTTGAGAAATGGAACACTCAGTTATAATTATCACCATCTTATTCCAAGCCACTATTATATATTTTGCTAGTAGTATTTTAGTAGCCTCCTAACCAGTGTCCTTGCATCCACCCTTGTGAGCCTACATTCTATTTTCCACACAGCAGCCAGTGACCCTTTCAAAACACAAATCAAATTATGTCAACCTTTTGTGTAAAATCCTCCAAAGGCATCTCATGTCACTCAAAGAAATAGACTAAACATTCTTACCGTGAATTCACAATCTACAACTTGTACTATAGAAAATAGTACTAGTCGCTAATTAATTTATTGAATGTACAACTAAAGCATGAATGTAGCATAGTTAGGCGAGGGTATACCCCACCCCCTGCAGCATTACCCCTTATTCCTCAACCCCAGATAGAGCTGGCATAGAGCTCACTCACTCTAGAATCTTAATATATCTATTCAATGTTATCTGAATCTTACAGAGGTGGTGGTGAGGTGTTATTGTAGGAAATGTAATAGGCCATGTAGAAGATAAAATGGAATCATAAGCTAATATAAGTATACACACAAATGTATGCAGGTATGTATCTATATGCATATATGTGTGTGCACATACACTATATACAATTTAATGGAAGCAATACATGCATATGATTTAAAAAACACATGAATTGTGAAATATTAAGTCTGGGCATATTTGTTCTTCAGTAATGTAAACTTGAAAATCTTTTGGCTGGAAGAAATCCAACCCAAACAACGCCATACCTGAAATTCCATGGAACGTCCTAGCTCCATTGTATTCGATTCTCTCTCCAGATAGATTATTTTGGTTCAGTTATGCCTCTGTAATTAACCTACTTCACTATAAATCACATCCATATTAAATCCAACTTTGACATCTAACGTATATTTCTTTCTGAACGTGTATGGAACAACATGAGATGTAAGTGTAATTTCAGGTACTTCTTCATGTCTTTACACTTAAAAAAATGTTAAAATCTTATCAGCAAGTACCTTTTAGATTATAAAATGAAAAGTTAGAACCATAGACATAGAAAAAAATGCTGGTTTGCATAGCAGTTTTTAATTGGCAAATTGCCTAAGAATATTGCTGTGCATAATCTTTGCTCTGGTCCTGGAATTTGCTTGGAGAAAATGTTTAATTATGAATTTGCATTTATATTTTTAATACTTGATTAATAACACTACAAAATAAGGTCTTCCAATCCATTCCACTATACAGCATATAGAATGGCAGGCTCTGACTATTATTTTAGGCCTGGTCAACAAAAACCCAAATCACAAAATATTTATTGTATGTGAAATTTGGTGGAGAGAGATAATCAATTTGGCTAATTCAGTCTTAAAGTCTGTAAGGATGAAGTAAAAATAAGCAATTCCGAAGCACATTATCAAGGTAGTAGCTCTGAGTAGACTTGGCTTAAGCTATGACTATGTTATACCAAAAACAGCTTCTTGCTTCATTTTTTATAGGGAAATGCTTATATTGATCTGTTTTTATGCAATTGTCTTCATATTTATTTCCTTTTCTGTAAACAATTTAGAAGAAATTGGAGACAATGGATGTCTTCCTATTGGAATGGAAGGGGAAGGGGGAAGATGGCAGTGAGGAGAAAAATGGACTTTTCTCCAGACAATGAAGTCTTCATTTTTTAATAAATGTTTGTCAAAGATCTATTCTGGCCGAACTGTGCTACAATTTAGTGAGTCAAATATACACAGAAACAATAATAAAGAAATAAATTGCTTTAAAGGATCTAGAAATAAATGTCAGAAAAACATTAACAAAAATTAAAGGCCCCTGACATTTCAAAGTCTTGCTGCATAGATATTGCTTTAATAACTGATATGTTTGGCCACAGAAAGTTGTTAATTATGTTTGGAAAAAGTAAAAGGGAAATCACTATTTAGTTTCTTGCTTTTTTCTTGTAAGACTATGAGTTCATGCACAGTAAATGTTTGGAATGAAGGGATAGGTAGATGAGTTATGATTACTTATCTACTTGTTGTGTGATGATTGTTGGGTCTATTACTTTAATTACACCACTACTCTCCCTTCAATGTTTGTTTTTAGCAAGACAAAATACATACAATTTTTCCTTTGTCATTAGTACAGATGTTTATGGTATGAAACTGATGAATGGGTGACCTTTCAATGAATATCAGTATTCTCATGTCAAATTTCTGATCTAAAACAGTTACCTAAACTTAGAAGCCTGTCTTTGTAGAACAAAAGGGGAAAAGATAATGGTAAAAGCAAAAAATAAAAATTACTTACAATATAACATACTAATATAATAGAAAAAATTGCATAATATAATTAAAATCACACCAGTAAGCCATTGATTTAAATAGGCAAAGCACCTCCTTAGTTAAGTTGTCCTATTTTTGCATGTAATTTTTGTTGGAGAGGTTACAATTCATCTAAAAAAGAACAAATTCAAACATCTAACCTATTAGTATGTATTCATTTTTTGGAGGTAGAACAAAATATGTTTCTATTTTGTTAATCAGTGACACATTTCAATTACCTTCAATAGTTTCAGTTCAGTTTCATAACGTGTTTCAAATTCATTAGAAATAGTGATATATTCTAGAATTATAAATGATTTCAAACATATTTACCTCTGAATTCTCATTTATCAATCAACATGGCACAGCTGTAAGTATTCTGAGACCCAAACCATTTTTGCAAATGTGATAATTCATTGGCCAATAATGGTTGAAAGTAAGAACTCTTGAGTCGGACTAATGACTTCAATTCCTGGCCTGACCACTCATCATCTACATGTTCATGTAAAGTTATTCAGCTTCCCTAGGCTTCAGTTTCCTCATCTGTAAACGGAAAAAATAATAGAATCTTTCTCAAAGGTTTTAGGAGTTAAGTGAGATATTATATAAGAACTGATTAAAACAACCCCTGGCATACAAGAATTAGGTATTTTATTACATTCATGATGTTTTCCACTGAGCACCAACTATGTGCTGGGAGCTATAGATCCAATGGAAAGCAAAGAATTTGTAAAGAACTGTTGCAGGGAGAGAGTAGGAGAGAGCAACAGAGGGAGGGAGAGAGAAAGAACTATAATTAAAGTGTATTTGTATTTTACAAAGTGATATACCATGTCTACAATGCTGGACTTTAGCTATTGTGCTTGTTCATACTTCACCATTTTTTCTTATTTCAAATAACAGAAGTCTTTTTAAAAGAATTGGAAACATGGGGCTTCCCTGGTGGCACAGTGGTTGAGACTCCGCCTGCCGATGCAGGGGACACGGGTTCGTGCCCTGGTCCGGGAAGATCCCACATGCCTGGGCGCGGCTAGGCCTGTGAGCCATGGCCGCTGAGCCTGTGCGTCCGGAGCCTGTGCTCCGCAACGGGAAAAAAGAATTGGAAACATGAAATACATTGACTGTTGATGTTATTTGCCTCTGTGAAACTGGGGAACATTACTTCCACATTAATATAAGTTTAAGGTCAATACTAAAAGTTGGATTAGTGAACACTAGGTGGCGGCATTTATGAAAAATTAAATTGGAATAAGCTACTGTGTCGCATTAAAAAAAAAAAATCACAGACATCTCTTTCACAACAATGACTTGTTTTTTTTCAGTTGGTTGGTTGTTCATTTTTTGTTTTTACTATTTCAAAGATAAATGTTTTAAAGTCACAAGGAAAACAAGGAGAGGAGGGGAAAGCTATTTAAATGTATTTCTCTTGTTTTACAGATAAGATTCATTGAACACTTTACTCTTGAATGCCCACTTGCAGGTAGTTGTTTGCTGAGAGGAAATATTTTTGAAAGAAACTCTTTTTAAATGCATTGCCTGACATTTAGGGACTAAGGATTACAGAAACAATTGTGCTTTTTTAAAAAAATGTATATAATGGATATAATTAATTGAATGCTTAGGAAATTTCCAAGTACAGGGTTAAAAACATCGCAGGTGTCACCTCATTATGTTTTTCTACAACCTAATGAGGTAGGTACATTTTGGGTCCTGTTTTATAGATGATGATTCAGAATTTCAGAAGGCTTAAGAACTTCTGAAAGGTTACACTTGTAATTGAGGAGGTTGAGTCTCAAATTTCAAATCCGTATCATTCTGAGTCTCCACGGAGATTTTAGCCATTTTGTTGTACAGATATTTAAATAGCAGATTTCAACTACTTGATTCCTGTAAAATACACAATTTTGAAACAGAGATAGCAGCAAGCGACGTTGAATGTGACTCAGAAATGATTTGATCTGCAGATTAGAACCAAATTACTTACAAAAATTTTGAAAATATTGATCTCTTAATTATCCAGAGAAAATATTTGACTCTTTTGGCTTTGTCAGATAAAGTCAATTAAAATGAATCATTTTATTTTTCAGTTGTCTTAAGTACTATTTTAGAATGACTCAAACAGTTACTTATGTAAATGTAACTCTAACATACTACACAAGAAACAGATTCTATTTTTCACTGTTCTTGAAATGTCTTAAATTAATGAGATTCAAGAAAAAAGGAAAAAATCAATTGATTTTTAATATAGATACAAGTTGCATTATTTAGATTGTAAGTAAATGGTATGTAGACTTCTAGCTTTTATATTTTCAATGTTTGAGTCATGTTATAAAATATAACATCTAAACTTTACAAAATGCACATTTTGACCCTAAATCCCCAAAAGGTGATACTCTCACCTTAAAATGAGACTATTCACTACTCAATTGTATACATTTATGTAATTATATTAATATTTTAGGGACTTCCCTGATGGTCCAGTGGTTAAGACTCCACACTTCCACTGCAGGGGGCACGGATTCTGGTCGGGGAACGAAGATCCTGCCTGCTGTGGTGTGACCAAAACATTAATTAATTAATTAATTAAAAAATATTTTAAATAGGAAAACTAATTATACACTCAAATCCTTATAGAATTATGATAAAAAAGTTGCTACTTGTCAACATTTCTTTTTTGTAGAAGATAGAGTGAAAGGAAGAAAGCAATCCCATTCAGTCATTTAATTAGAAATTTTCCATATCCCAGTTGATTTCTTATTTACACATATCATTTACATATATCAATGTTTTGTCTTAATTTGGTAGATAAAAATAGATCTTTTTCATACGAAATTATAACATCAGTCTGTTAAACCCATTTAAAACATATTTTATCATGAATTGATAATACTCAATGTAGAAAATGTGAAATATATGGAAGAATAAGCATTATTAAAATACACAAACTGTTCCCAATCTACAGATAAGCATTATTCATATTTAGTGTATTTTTCTCTAGTGTTTTCTTGATGCATTAACTCTGAATATGAAAAACACAGATGCACAGGCACATAAACACAAACACACATATATCACATGCACACCCATATGTCTCAAAATTGGAATAATGTTAAATATAACACTTAGATTCTGTAGGTTTTTGTTTTCTGAATAATTAAATTTTATTTGTTGAAGTTCTTGGCATTGCATTAAAAAATAAATGATGATTATCCATTTTGGAGAAAACACCAGATCTCAAGAACGTAATTTGTACTATGAAATTTGAACCTTACACAAAGACAGGAACAAGAGCTAAATTGAGTAGGTAAAACATCTATATTTATTTTTCTCTACTTTAATTATAAAATCATATAGTTTTATTGATAGGTTAGACCTATCTCAAGATAATCTGGTTTAACTCTTTCATTAGCCTTAGTTTTCTCAAGATTCCTATTTATTGTCATTTACTCAAAACAGTTTATCAGTGATCCAACTGTGTCACTTTTAATGTAATATCTATTTTACCTGTTTCTTTGCTCTCTGCCACTGCTATCTGACCCATCCTAGCTAGATATTAGCCAGCTAATCTTTTTTTTTTTTAAATATATCTTTATTGGAGTATAACTGCTTCACAATACTGGACTGGCCTCTGTCTCACAATAAAGTGAATCAGATGTATGCATACATACATCCCTATATCCTTTCCCTCTTGAGCCTCCCTCCCATCCTCCCTATCTCACCCTCTAGGCCATTGCAAAGCACCGAGCTGATCTCTCTGTTCTTTTAACATTATTTTGTATGTACATTCCCTTGGGTGTAAATATTCTTTAAGAAACTATGTGATGTGACATTGTTTTCATTTAACAAAATTCATTTAAACATTCCTGTATAGATACATACTTAGGTTACATTCTACTACATTTTTGTAATAGATAATTGCAGCAATAACTTTATACATCCATTTTGAGTGTTTTTCTGATTATTTCTTTCAGGTAGATGCCTAGATAAGAAAATACTGGATCACTGGATGTGAACACTTTTAAGATTCTTTATGTAAGCAATATGTCAAATTGCTTTCCAGAAATTATGTACCTAGTTTTACTTCTACAATAGCTTATGAAACAGCCTGTCATAATGCACACTCAGCAATTTTTAGCATTTTCATTTTTAAAATCTTAATCAAATTGGTGTGGAAAAAATAGTATTTTGTTATTTTCATTCTCACATCTGATTACTAGTACAGATGAACAGTTGTTCATGTCTTTATTTTTATTTGTATTTCTTTTGTGCATTGCCTATTCATGTTTTTTTTAGGCAACTTTGTTGAAACCAACATAAAAGCATCATCAAAACAACATGGTTGCCATACAACTACCAATCAGCTTGAAGCCAGCTTAGCTCTTTTTTGTTTAGCATATGAATAATGTACAAAAGAATGCTGGAAAAAAGAAGTACCTCTAGGGTAGAAAACTGATGCTAATAGTATTATTGTTTTTCATGAAAATTTAAAAAAGAAAGTATGTTTGCTACTTCCCTTCTATTCCCTTGGCTAAATTTTGTTTTCATAATGTTTATTCAGTTAATATAGGTATTTTTGTACTTCTCTGGATAATTTTTCCAGTCCAGCAAGGTTAATCCTAGAATAGAGATGCCAGATTTAGCAAATACAAATAGAGGATATCCAGTTAAATTTGGATTTAGAATAAACAAAATGACATTTTTAGTATATATATATATATACTCCAAATATTGCATGGGAAAGAGTTAGGCTAATATATATATTATATATATTAGTACATATATATATATAATATATATTCATTGTTTAGTTGAATTCAAATTTAACTAGACACCCTGTCTTTTATCTGGTAACTCTATCCTAGAGTCATCATACACAGAGCTGGGGCATTTGTTCCTACTCTCCATAAGCTAGTTGTTCCTGTCCTACCACTGAGCTTTGATAAATACAGAATAGATAAGAAATAGATAAGGACCAGTCATGCTTTCACCTTCCCTCCACTCCTGAAAACAAGTGTTTTATGTTCAAGGCTCTAGAAGTGTTTTATCCTCAATACATATCTCAACCTTATCTACCTATTCTAGGGAAGGAGCCAGGGGGTAATATCTCTCCTCAATCCGGACTTAGCCTGGAAAGCAAAAGGTTCTAAAGACAGAGTTCTAGAATGTCACAGTCTTCATTTCAATGATGCAAACTGCAAATATTCTTGGACGACTGTAATATTTAGCTGCTTTTTACACTTTCACGTCAACTTCTTGTAATGTTCTCTCTTTTCCTGGTATGTAGCACAAACTATATTTTCTGCCAAACCTTCTGTAGGTAGAAATGATACTTTTATCACTAGCCTTCATTCAGGGAATGGGTGCATGGTCAGAGTTTTATCTTACTTCTATCTAGACAAAACTATCAATTAAGAAATGAATATTTGAAAGGTTAGTATATATCAGGCACTATGCTGTGCGTTTATCAGTGAGATGAGGTTTCATGTTATCTCATTTAATTCTCAACTCCTTGGAGTTATCTTATATGGTACTTCCAGGCTTTCCATCATGCTATCTCTGCCTCTCTTTACACCCATCTTCCTACCAGTTCTCTTTACCCTTCAACACCTAGTTCAAGCACCGTCTCCTTTAGGTAGCCTACCAGACCCAGTTCAGCTGGTTTGAGAGGTGTCCATCTGTGCTTCCTCAAACCTCTGTGCTTTCATCTGGGTTACAATAACCCTTGGCTGCCTATGTTCCAGAGCACCCCCAAGGTGTTTGTCACACCCACGACCCCTTCTCTGGATAACTATCAACCCCACAGACCCCCAGATGGAGGTTTCCTTCTACTTTTGACATGAATACTGGAATAATGCAAGCAAGTGTGTATCTCTTAATCAATAATCCTTTATAAATACTCCAAATCTGTGTAAGTGCAAATAAACTTGAATTGCTCAAAAAAAAAAAAAAAAAAAAGAAGAAGATATACAGCTGAATGAATTTTGAATGACCTGGGATTTTCACCATTTTCTCCTCCAAACAGGTGGTAAACTCCTGTGTCCTACATTTTACTTAAAACAAGGATCCCTCTGCTTAGATTGGCTTTAGAAACAACTGTTGAATAATCGCCATAAGTTAAGCCTTAGTTCATATCCTACCTCCTTCCACTAATCTTCATGGATAGTCCTACCCAAATGGGATTCTTACATCTATAAATTCAGGACATTTTTTTTTAATGTGGTATATATTCTCTTTCAGTGTTTGCACTGTGTCCATTAAAAACAAAAGAAAATAAAAGAAAAAAAGAAATCAATAAATTCAAGAACAACAAAAAATTACTATAGAAACACAAAAGAATAAGTGCTATATTCTTATAAAAGTGATTAGTAAGGGTAATACATGAAGTATATCAATCAATCAATCAACTTCCTACTCTAAAGGAAGTGACTAAGTTATCTCTAATCTCTGACAACCAGTATCACAGGCTTACACCTGAATGTACACAATATGTTGTTGACTGAAAAAATGTTTAAAAAATTGAGCATGATCTGGTCTTTTTTGTGTGTGAAATCTTTTCTAAGAGGTAATAAGATTTCAAAACTCAAAGGAGCTGAAGAAATAATTGAGTCTAATTTTCTAGGTTTATAAATTAGGCTAAAAGTCCAGAGAGGTTGTGACTTATCAAGTTAGAGACAGCTAGGTTATTTTACATAATGATAAGTGTTCTGAAGAAAATACACTAGAGTAATATAATTACTCAGAGAGGCTGAAGGACACTACAGAGCTAGTGGTCACTGAATGCCATTTGAATTGAGAGCAGAGTTACAAGAAAGAGCTCACTGTGCCTTGCACCAGGTCAAAAGCATTTCGGGTGGAGAGTATGTAGCATATATAAAGGTCCTGAGGTTAATAAGAATTTGACCTGCTTATGGAAGGAAAAGAAAAGGATACTGGAAGTGAGACTGAAAATTGGAAAAATTGAGGCATAGGAGTCATCAAGGAAGGCTCTGTAGGCTATGGCAAGGCATTGGGTCTTATTTTACATTAATGAAAAGTCATTGGAGATTTGTATATATTTGTGTATATTTATACAAATCCATGTTTTTTTACATTTATATTTATTAAATCTCTCCTGTATACTGAGAACTATTTGCAACCATTGCAATCAGATATGATTTAGATAAGTTCTTCTGCTCTCTAAAACCTCACAATCTATTGGAGACAGATATCTAAAAACTATAAATTTATAACAAAACATAATCAGTGCCTTAATAGAGGTAGGTTAAACTATTAATTCTATGAGGACAGGGATAACATCTGACTTATTCTTTTCTGTATCTTCAGCTTATAACATAGTGTCTGTCACATAGTAGGTGCTCAATGAATGTCTATGGGAGGAAGTAAGGGTGGGGAGAGAATACAGTAGTTGGGTAGATCAGTGGTGTGAATTCTGTCTTCTAGGAATCAGAACACCTTGGACTTAGTTTTCCTATTTGCTTTCTACAAAAGCTTATTCTGTGAAATGACAGAAAGTTTGCTTAATCTTCATTTTTCCATGAATAAATTATTTCTTGCAGTTACTGAGATGCTGCTGTTATACAAACATGGATTTTCATGGTAGGTGTAGAATAAGCTATCAGGGATGTCCCTGGTGAGATTGCATTAGACAGTCACCTTATCTAGAGCTTGGGTGACAGAAATGGACCACCCAAGCACCGGGAATGTGCTTGACAGGCTTTGTGAAAATGCCTGCTGGCCTGATAAGGGTTTCATCGTGGAGAATATGGGTGATGGTGATAAAGTGGAGATACATGGTAAGAAAGTGGGGGCACAGTGACTAGCGTCACTGAAGAGAACAGAGTCATCAAGGAGGGGAAAGAAGGGAAGGATGAAGACCTGAGGATTATAGGGGGAATCTTGAAAACTGAATACTTCTCCTGAATAGGTAATCAGAGAAAAGGAACTATTGATGTAAAACTTAAACAATATCCTTATAGAAACAAGATAAATACTGGGAAGGCAGCTCCTTTGTTTGTGAGCAAATCACTGTGATTTTCATTAGATGCTCAAAAGCAACCACACAATGGAATTATTTACCATTGTTTCCTTCTCTCTTCTCTGGTAACAATATGGGATGGCAGCAGCAACCCTATTCTGGGAGCGGGCTAGGGAGAAGAGTGTTTATAGACCCTCAGAACTAAAAGGGCATTTGAAGATCATCTATTTCAAAACTTCCACCCACAGACAAGGCAACTGAGGTTTAGAGACCTCAAGCAACTTGCCAAGGTCACTTTGCTCTTTCACAGCAGAGCCAATTACAGAATCCAGGTTTCTTGATTCTCAGTCAAAAATGTTTCTGCACAGAAGTGGAGTCCCAGCTGCTTTTTTAGGCACAGTGATCTGAAGATGGTTTGGCCAGGGGCAGAGCAAGGAGTGGTCAGTGAGCTCAAATTCTTCAGCCAGTTCAGCCAGTTCATTCTCCAATAACCATGTTGGTTTTTCAAGTCAAAGAGTAAATAAACATGAGTTGGGGTTTAAGGTCAAAGAGACAATAGTTAGGTGAGAAACGGAAAATCCTTACAGGCCATCCTAATAAATAATCTTAACTGGTGTATTTTATTTACCACATATAGCAGCTATGCATTGAGCTCACCTCATACAAATCTTAAAAGTTGTCTGGTATGGTAAGTATTAAATAATCACTCTATGATTAACTGAATGTGGTACAAAGCTATGAGAAATCAAGGGATGGGCAATAGATTTGGCTTTAAAAGTGCCTGTGTTCCAAGCTCTGCTCTACCTCTTAAAAACTCAGAGAACATGGGCAAGTTAGAGCTTCTTTTTGCCTCAATCCATCCAGCCTAAGATGAAATTAACAGTCTGAAAAATTGTTGTAATGAGTGATTATCTTGTATAAAATATATATGTACACATGCACACATGTATCGAGGACAATCAGTAGTAGATTTAAAAATATTAACTTACAATCACTATAAAAATAAGGCAAAAATTAAAATTCTGAGTCAGTACCCATGTGGGCAATATAGTTGGGAATCTATAGAATCTGAAGATTTACAGAGTGAAATTTCAAGTTGTGAAGATCTACATTCCTGGTTCTCTCACTTTGCAACTATTTGAACACTGGGCAAGTGATCTAATTATGCTAGACTTTTCTTATTATTAAAAAAAGGGGGGGCAGGGAAAAATGGGAACTTAGTGAGTAAGTGCTGTGAGTCTTAAGTTAGTTAGCCTTGTAAAAACTTAGTTCTGTGCCTGGCTTAGTTAGTGATAGCTATTATTATTATCATCGCTATGATTACGCATAGGGAGTTCCTTGCAGATTTTCAGACATGGCACCTTCTGAGATAGGGAATGGGAAAATCATGACCGGGAGGCCAAGTTTCACTCCCTGGCTCTGCTTTTTTCACTTTTCATCATCACTAACCTTCTCCTATAAGGAGGGTAGTTAATGGAGAGTGAGCTAAGGCATCATCATAGATGACTCAGAGACTGTGACCAAGTCACACACGACAACCCATGAAGAAATAGGGCCACTTAACAGGGTTTGCCATGTATCAATAGTCCTGTGTCTTCGAGTATATACTCTTCTCTTTTCATAATGCCTAATATAAAAGAAAAACTGTCATCACCTGACAGAGTTTATATTACTACCTTAGATCTAAAATATATACAGAGGAAAAGACAATACCTCTTCTCTTCGTTCTCACATGAAGAAACAGAACAGACAACATTCCACACTAGTTAGGGGCAGAGCTGGAACTATAATTTGAGATTCTTCTAAGACTTTTTCATATAATCTGGGTGAATTCATATATTCTATTTTCTATTCATATTTCTATTTTCTTAAACATTTAATATGGAACATAATTAAGTCCCATAAATAGTTAAACATTTAATTCCATGAATATATCTTTATTTTGAAGATATTTTATGAGAATTGTTTATTTGCACATTGAATTCAGGACCATGAGCTGCTGCAGAATGGAATTATCACCGTCTACCTAGCAGGAAGGGCATTATAACAGAAGAAACCAAGCATTGATACAAGTTTCAAAGCAATTCAGGGAAAAAATAAAAAGTTTGGGTTTAGAACTACTAACTGTTATGTCCCAAATGAATCCCCTGATCCAATATCCATTTCCCTCAGTAGAGAGGAAATAGGACATATGGAAAAGAGTGTGAGTTTTAGTGCCAGAGAGACCTAGAATACCTATCCAGTCTTGTCACTGACTATTTGTAGAATTTATTGCTCCTCAGTTTCCTTATCTGTAAAATGGGACTAATAGCCAACTACACAAGATTGTCCTAAGAATTAAACAGAATATAAGCAGCATAATAACGTGTTAAATAAATACTGGTTATATTCCTTTCCCCTTTTCCTTAGTTCTTGGGGATTCATACGTTCGAAATGTCAGCCTTCCCTTTCCTGCTGGGGTTTGTTTTTCTTAGGAGGAACCCACAGACAGCATTCCTTGCAACTGTATGCTTTGAACTGCTGAGTAATCCCCCTCAGTGACATGAACCATGTCAGTCTTTGACTTACATTATCGTGTCTATGATCACCAATAGCTGTTTGGCTTCTGTTCATCTTATGGTTGCATTTATGATGATCCCTTTAATTCTGGACTAAAGGGAGAGAAGTCTTCCCCATTAAACACGTCTGTGGAGAAAGACATGCAAAATGTTAGTGTCAAAGTAACTTCAAGGGAGTAAATACTACTTAACTTTCACCTGAGAGATGAGAAACTAAACTCAGAAGCCCCACATTGAGAAATCTAGGCATCCCATGATGAAATTTTCAGATATAAAATTTCAACCTTATTGTGTTGATTGAATTTCCAGAGACTGGCTCTGTACAGCTCTAAGAAAATTATTACAACTAGAGGAAATATTCTGAAATTAAGAAAAAATTAGATAACTTAGAACCACCAAATTTTGTGCTTAGAGGAGGATCTCAGAAACATTTGCCAATGATAGGCAAATCTCCTTAGAAAACTGGAACACATCTTCTAGACCCTATGTGTTTAAAAAGATATTTTAAAATTCTGCTATTACTTCCATGATAATATTTTTAAAATATAAGAATATTCAGTGTCATTTTAATAGCAGTATCAAAATAGCATAATGTCTCAATATTTTAGTGCCAAAATGTAGGTTTATATTTACAATCATGTTGGCACCAAAATAAATTGCTTAAATAACATGACAGTATTTAAATATGATTTCAATGTTTTTGAAAAATTGGTTAAATGGAGCATGAAGACCCTGGATTTTCATTTTCCTTTTTAAAAGCACCAACCAAGTATTAGAAAACACTGTTCTAAAATATTTGATCTGATTGCTAAGTGGGTGACTGGAAGATTTCATTAAACTTGTAAACAGTTAGTATTCTCATTTATAAAATAGGAATAATAATCATCTTATTGACTTTTAATCAAATGACATGATTTAAAGTGTTTAACTTGTGGTCTCACATAGGAGGTGTGCAGTACACTTGATTACACTTTCCCTTCTTTTATACTCTGCTTATATACTCTCTTCTAGAGGCCATCAGCCACATCATTTTATATATAATTAAAGAAAATAAATAACGGGCATGTTTTGTTACTAATAAAATAAATGCAAAAATACTAATATATAAAATGACTTGAGTGTATATCATTTCAGGAAAACATCTCTAAAATAGATCATTAAGGAAGAGTTCTTAAGAGTATTTTGGGAAATGTTACCTCTTAGGACAGTATTCTGTTCTGACTCGGAGAGGAGACACCAAAACTTTTCCCATCCTGGCAGATGGATCCTCCAATTCTATAATCTATAAGCAAAGTCACCCAGAAATGGAGGCTATAGTTAAAGAAATACAAACTTAGCCAGATTTCTTTTGGCATTGTGTCTACTCAGTTTAGGAAGATTCCCGGGTAGACTTTCACCAACGAGGGACAGCTTTCCCCAACTTCATTTCTGTCTTCCTAAATGATAGCCTCTCTTGAAGCATTGGCACACCAAAATTTGTGTTGCCTTCTCATTTTTGTGCTTGCCACTGTATTTCATGGACTAAGTGCAGATCCATGCTATATGTTATGGCCCTGCCAAACTCCATCCTTCTCCTGGAAGATTGAATTTTACTCATAAAATTCCCAAACATTTAATGTAGAGGCAGGGCTGGGCTGATATGAAGAAACCAAATACAGCAAACCAATATTAATTCATTCAACAAATAATTATTGAATATAAATTTGCAGGGTCATTTTGAAGATTAAATGACTAAACAGTAAGAATGCCTAGTACAGTGTCTGGGATGCATAACAGATAAACTTATAAGGTGCTTGCTCTAATTTATCTTTATTCAACTAGTGGAGACTTTATAAATCTCTGTAGGAATTTAGTATATCATTTAACTCTATTTTAGCTACACTACATATAACATGATAAGAATTTGTGAATGTTGGAGTAGAAGGGGAAATACCTACTAGGGTTCAAATCACTGGAAAGAACAGATGAGATGGAAAGATGCTGGATTTAGGCAGATGTGATCTATGTCAGGATAAAGTCTTAATCCTGAAAGACAGGAAGGTGGAGATAAAGGCCAAAATTGTATTCACGTTGTAAATAGGTAGAGTCAAAAATTGAAACCATCCTGTAAAGAATGTCCAGATCCTCTTAGAGGATTGTCTGGAGGCGGCCCAGATGCTGGCATGGAAGAGTCTGGAAGAGAGTCAGCTCAAGTGTGATAAAGAGATAAAGAGAAACGGATCATGGGAGTGATAACCAGTTAGAAAATCCTGACCGAGGAGACAGAGGGAAATCCAATTGTGTAATCCAAGGTGACAGCATCCAGGCAGGGGCTATGCTCTGTAGGCTGAATGTCTGAGAAAGGGAGGCTGGAGCACAAAGAGAATAACTAGTTTAAAGATTTATGGTAAACAGAGATCATCCAAACTGATTTGTATATAACTTGAGCCCAAATGGCTACTGCTGGCTGCTTCTTGTCTTTTGTCTCCTTTAATATCATCTCCAAAGTGTCAAGAGACATGTATTATTTAAGTATAAAAGCCACGAGCAAGAGTAAATCCTGAAAAAATCAGATTAGGTGTGAGACCAGGAATTTGTGCATGGGTGAATACTTTGTCTCCTCTGGGTAACTTTGCAGACTCTTGTACCCAGTGTGAGGCAGTGGATGAGGCATGACGATAATGTATTCAGCCTGATTTTTAAAAACACTCTTGAACTTTTTTCTGTATCCAAAAACGTGCTATATCCACAAGAGTGAAGATAATGAAATTAATTCAGTTATATCTGCTCCTCACATTGATTTAAAAAATGTCTTCTGAACCACCCTTTGAACCAAATATATTTTAAAAGTTTTAAGTTTATTTTTAAATGAAAAATGCTATTGTTCAGTTTATTCACTCCACCCTTTCACCAGGATTCACTGTGATTGATGTTCAGCAGTTTTTAAAAGTCAAATCTACCTTCAAGTGGCGATGATTTCTACCACTGGTGACATTCAATACAAGTTTAGTTGGGAAAACGTTTTGAACAATTTTCCATGGTGAGTTATAGAAGGTGAGAATCTAAGTCAGGACAAAAATGTTTCTTGTGCCTGTGGAAATTGCCACTTTTTATGTGATCTTATAGACTCATCTTGTACACCTTTTATGTCCTCGTTTTATTGACACTTTGATTTTTTACATGCCATAGAACTGGTTTGATTTTGTATAAAGCAAAGAGAACATGCCAAGAGAATAAAAGAATCAGTCTTAAAGTAGTTATCTTGTTTGTATCATATGCCTCTATAATTGGTGAGTTAACTGAGAAGTATCTATATGTTTGGATAATAATCACAGTTTGTTGCTTTTGTTACTACTTTAGCATTTACACAACTTCTTCCGTGGACATTATTCTGTTTGATTCTCAAAAACCTTGTAGGATATTCATTTTAGGATGTAAGTAATTTTCTATCTCTGTTTTAAAGATAAAGGTTGAGTTCAGGAAATTAAATGATTTGCACAGGCTACATAGTAAAGTGGAAGAATTTTTGCTAAAAGTCATTTCATGAAAGATTTCTTTCTGCTCCACTATGTGAGGCTCTAAAAGATTTATCTGACATAAAAATGAATGCTAGGATAAAAGACATATGCTAAAAATTCAACAGAGAAGAAATCCAGGAAATACCATAGAGCAGAGTATTTTGTTTACGTGTGTGTTAGGGGTATGTGTGTGTCAGTGTGAGAGAGAGAGTGAATGCACATGTGTGTATGTGTGTGCATGTGTTTATGAGGTGGGGAATACAGGCAATTTAGATTAAATGTACTGAGAGTGTTCTTAGTTTTGTAATATATAAACCTTGAGGAATGACATAAGGAAAACTAAAATAATATGGACATTATTTATGCTGTCTCTGAGCCAAATAAGGGTAAGATTTTCAAAATATATAACAGGTTAGACTATAATCATTCTCCACAAATCTCTGTGCTCATTGATACTCCCTTCTCTGGCTGTTTTTACAGTGTCTGCTTACCTCTCTTTTCCTAATTTATAACCTACTCTTCCTTAAAAGACTTCAGTTTAAGGTTTATTTGTTTCAAGAACTTTTTCCCTTTTCAAAATTCACTCACTGAGCTTTTCTTAACTCTAAAGGCTTAAAACTTCATGGATGAGTGCACAATACTTAAATTATGTCTCATCTCTCAGTTTTCTTTTATTTAGGAAACAATAATTGAATAACCACCATATGAATTTAGGTACAAATTCCTCCCCTCAACTTCAACCCCACATTGAATAATGAAGTGCTTAAAGACAGACGAAAAATATTGTACCTTATATCTATCCACAGTATCAATACAGAGATTCTCACAAATTAGGAAACACAATTATCGTTTAATTGATTATTAGGGTCTGTATGATACCTTTATTAAATTCATAAAATATTAGTAAATCGACACCAGAAGGAATTGTTTAATTATTAGTACATCAAAAGGAATTGTTTAATATACCACTGAGGTAAAAATAACTATTTTAAAAATGAAGACATCCAAGTAAATTTAAAACAGTTTGTTCACATATGGTTAAATATGACTTCTAAAATAAAATATTGTCACACAATTAATTTATTCATCAGTAATCAATACCGTTTTTTGTAGTTGGAGATCAAACATTTCAGCTTGGTTCCCTTTTAGATTATCAACTATATGAGTAGATAAAAAATTAACATGACATTTTCTATCTGAGTGTGTGTGGTATGTGACTATAAGTTCAACTAAAAATATCTTCCTGATGAAAGCTCATAAGAGGAGATAAAGAGCATATGGACTTGCTTTCTAAGTCACATGTGTACATTTTAGTAGACAATAATGGTATTTTATTATCTAAAATCTTTTTATGGGTAAACATCAAGACCCCAGAATGGATTTCAAAAACGCTTTGCAGTAATGATTTACCTTATCTCCTACAAAAAGACTGCCATGTTGTAGATGTTGAAAAATAAAGAAGAATAATTCTAATCATTTGGTTGCCTGGGTGCTCTGGATACATGGTGGAAAAGAGGAATGATAAAAATAATAATTGGTTATAAAACTCCACTGGGATAGAAAGTGCCAGTGCACATCTTCAAATTCCATTTGCATTTAAAAGAAGCACACTCAAAAAATAATTTTCTCTTCAAACATTGCTAAGCCTGAATTTATTTTATATAGCTCCCGTAGGGCACATTTCTGGTAGCAATTGAACACATTTCCTTGCTCTGATGTTAAAGCTAATTTATTGAGCAAGTTGTGCCAAAATACCTATCAGAACTCTTTTGAGGTGTGGTAGTCGTGTCACCTGATTCTAATACCAAAACCATCCAAGTTATATTGTGTTTAAAATTTCTTGCCAAAATATTCAATCAAGAAAAAAATATAATAGTTAAAATTATCACCCAAGTTTACAGACTGAAAGGGTTTTAACTAGATCTACACGAGAATTGCAAATGTTTCTGTTTGTTGATATTTCTGTTGTCTGAGATTCTAAAGCACCCACGTTTATAGGAAAAATGCATAATTCAAATGCCATACATTGGACTGGGTTTTGCTATTTGAGAAACAGAAAACAGTAACATTTTTCAGCTGAAAAGTATGCTTAAAATTTACTCTCCCCCAAGTTTTTCCTTGTGGAGATGAAGAAAACAAGATCCAGAAGACGTTCACTTATTCCCGCGTTACACAGCAAATGGAGCCCAAGTTCAGATCTCCTGCTTGCTAATTCAGAACGCTTTTCTTTACCGCACCATGTCATTCTGGGTCACTATTCATGTGCCTTCATGAAGATGGTTGGTGTTCGACACCCCGCCGTGAAATTATTCCACCACACCTGAGGCCTGTCTTTCTACTAGACCCAGGTAACAGGAGTAGGCAGATCAAATGGGCCTTCAAGCATCTTTCCCTTATCCCGCACTGAGGAACCTTTTGTGGCTCTCTGGGTTGCTCAGGACTTGACCATGGAAGTTTGCCTCCTTGCACAGGAGTAAAACATGGGTGTTAAGAGTTTGGTAATCACATTTTTCATCCTAACTCCACCATTCCCCAATTCAGAGTTATGTCAATTGGAGAAAGTTAAATACATTTTCTTGAGTTGAATACACACATCTCTCAAAAGAAAATTTACCAAACTCTCAAAATTGTGTCTAGCTGGAGCATATAATATCTGTCAATAAATGATGCCTATTATTCTTATTTTTAGTAAACTTGACATGATTCACTAGTATGGAGTTATTGTCAAACAAGGTTAATGCAGCAATGGACATATTAATGGAGAAAGGTGTCTGGAAGGGGAGAACTGCTATTTCCACTCCTTTCTTTATTGTCAGCCCACTCCTGGGTAAAATCTACAGTTCTGTATATAATAAGGTTCTATAAAGAACATAGACATACCTATTTTTTTTTCTTCTCAACTACAATGTGAGTTTCTTCAAGTGAATCTGTAAGTTTCATTTGTCCTTATAAATGGTGCACCAAATACATAACCTCAGCTTTCTTATTTTTAAAATGCAAAAAAAAAAATCACCACTTGCAGGGTTGCTGTGATAATAAATGATGACAAAATTATGAGCAAAAATTCTGATACATGGTTTTTACTCCTTAAAAATATATTATCTTCTCCTCATGCCTCAGTTCTGTGTCTGCCTTCCCAGATATGATGTCTGGTTTCTACATTTCCTGGTTATACCCTTTGCCATTCTGAAAACAGTCTACCTTCTTCACAATGTCATCCAGGCTCTGCTCTCATACAGAAAGTGGCTTACTAATCTGAGACGTCTGTGCTCTTGTCTTTCAGATTTTAAAATCCTAGGTCTGGAAAATAAAAATGAGAAGCAACTACAAATGTAATCAGGTCCATCCTCCCATTGATTGACTGAGCTTTTACTGTGGCCCTTCCACTTGGTTAAGCATAATACACCTCCTGCTTCATCTACTCCTTAAAATATCTCTATAAAGTAAGTGTTATTATCGTCTCCATTTTAGAAAACAGAAAAATGAGGTTCAGAAAGGTTAAATCACTTGCTTCAAAAAACCATAGCTTAGAGGGGTGGGATAGGGAGGCTGAGAGGGAGATGCAAGAGGGAGGGGATATGGGAATATATGTATACTTAGAGCTGATTCACTTTGTTATACAGCAGAAACTAACACAACGTTACACAATGTTAACTAACACAACATTTACAGTATTGTAAAGCAATTATACTCCAATAAAGATGTTAAAAAAAAAACATAGCTCATGAACAGCAGAGCTGAGAGTTTAACCTCTTTTGTCTGATGCCAAAGCCCATGTTCATAATCATTTTTGTTTATGATGACTCCTTTCAATTTCCATCCATTGATTACGATTCTCCCTGTAGATCTGAACAAAAAGCATAAATCTCTTTCATCTGACAGTCCTCTACACAATTCAAATCAATTATCACTGGATGTTGTAGCCTTGAGTCTCTGTTTATCCAGGCTAAAAAAAAAAAAAAAAAAGAAAACAAACAAACAAAACTAAGGCCCTTTAGTACTTATACATATGACATCATCACAAATCTTGTCAATGTTCTGGTCACCCTTCCCTTAACAGCCATGACTATTTTATCTAGCCTCCACTGAAAACAGGAAATTTAAGAAACCTCTACTTCTCCTTTTTTTCATTTCAGCAAAGAATGGAAACACAGAATCATGTTTAATTTTTGCCTGATGATTTTGTTATTTTTTTCTTGACATTCACTTCATAAAATTACTTATAATAAAACCACATAGCATTGAGAGATGAATTAATACTTTAAAAGCATATTAATCTGTGTGTCCCTGTTTGGTAATATTACAGCAGATATAAGGGAGAGAAAGGACAGATAACGTTAGCATAGTCATTGTTTTCCCATCCATTCAGTAAGCATTTATGTAGCATACATTATGTGAGGAGTGATGAGCCAGACACCAGAGATAAAATGATGCCCAAGATGTCTGCTTTTTCCATAGGAGGTTTATAGCCTAATAAGAGAAAACAGACAAGAAAATAAAGAGGAATTGATAAAATATTTTGTAATAGAAGTCTGTATATATTTTTGTGGAAACACAAAAAGAGAAGGATTATTCTATCTTGAGAGAATCCAATTAAAATAGAGGTGATGGGGCTTCCCTGGTGGCGCAGTGGTTGAGAGTCCGCCTGCTGATGCAGGGGACATGGGTTCGTGCCCCGGTCTAGGAAGATCCCACATGCCGTGGAGTGGCTGGGCCCGTGAGCCATGGCCTCTGAGCCTGCGTGTCCGGAGACTGTGCTCCGCAATGGGAGAGTCCACAGCAGTGAGAAGCCCACGTACCGCAAAAAAAAATAAAAAAATAATAATAATAAAATAAAATAGAGGTGATGATATTTCAGCTGAATCTTGAAAGATGTGTTGCTGACCAGGAATCCAAGGTAGTGGCATTAAGGAAGAACAAAAAGGTTGAATCTTAAGGAGGCAGAGATATCTGCCCTACTTTGTATAAACTAGCTGCCGAATTAAAAACAGAGCCCCCTATGGACTCATCCCGAGCTTCCTCAAGACTTCAGAGATTGTTTCTGCACTCTTTCTGGGCTTCCTCTCAACTCTAGAGCTACCTGGAGCCAACCCTACACACATAGCAAGTTGAAGTCCTGCCAGGTAGGGGAGAGGCTGACTTCCCAGTAAGCAAGCCAGTGCCTGGTTCATCTTGCCTCAAACTAGCCCTTCTAAAAGATTACTTGAACCTTCTGAGTAGGCTGATGTTAGGCAGATACCTAAGCCAGCACAGAAGAATCTGCTTGGGCATGACTTGAAGATTCCAGAGAGACCTGTGATACAGAGGATCTTGAAAGGATGCTCTATCTGAATCTTTTCAAATGATATTTTGGGAAATTGAAGTAGGGGTACAGCAGGAGGATATGGGCCAGGTGAGGAGAGAAAGGAACTGAATGCATAGTGAGCCTTGACTGACACTCACTGAATCAGCAGCTAATTTGAGGTTGATAACATCCTATCAGAGCTGTTAAGTTTTAAAACATGTCTGCAAATTCTTTGACACTTTTCCCACAAAAAGTGGAGTCTAATTCCTCACCCCTTGAATATGCATCAACATTAAATGACTCACTCCTCATGAATAGACTGATATACAAATTCCATAAATTTCTAATTGGCTGTCTCTCCCAGGTCTTTGGAACCCTGTACATCCATGAATGAAGTCCAGTTCCCCTGAACTCAATATGCTTCAGTAACCATATGAAGACAGAGAGACTAGCTCAAGAAGCCCCAGCTGTTCAACTCCAAGTCCCAGCATGTGAGTAAAAGAGACTTCAGATATTCAAGCCCTCAGTTTTTGAGCCACCCTACCTGATGGTGAGAGGAGGAAAGAACTTTCCTTTTTCCTGACCAGATTGCAGATCCAAGAACAAATCATGCTGTTTTATTTTATGCCACTCAACTTTGGAGTAGTTTGTTACAGTCACAGCCACTGGAACATTAGCACAGATGACCTGAGTCTCAGAAAATTTCAGTATTTGCTGTCACAGAACTAGAGAGTACCAGAGCCAGGCGCTAACCCCCAGTTTTCCTTACACCAAAACTATGGTCTTTTTCTCATTCTACATGAACCAATAGGTCTCCTTTCAGCTGCAGACTCCTGATTACCTGTTTCCCCACTGTGATGTCTACCACACCAGAGTACTAACAGCTTCCTGTTGGTATCAATAATCAAAAAGCTGTTATCTGGTTGCAAATCTCTCGGAAAGAACCTGTGACACTGATATAATAGTAATAATAACCAACTGTATATACATTTGTAGTTTAAATGAGTCATACCTGCGGTAGTTAGGCTCTTTCAGGAGAAGGAACTTATATCCTCTCCCTTGAACCTATGATCGATTTTACCAATAGAATGTAGAAGATGCGATATTCTCAGACTTCTGAGTTCTGGCCTCTGTTTTCTTCCTCTTGAAACCCTGAGCCACCAAAAAATCCCAAGCTAGACTGACAGAGAGAATAGCCACATGAAAAGATGATGGAGGATAACCTGCCATGTGGAAGGAGAGAGGCCAAAGGGAGGAGCACAAGAGAGCAGACATCTAGCCTCTGCTACAGCTGTCATCCGACTAAAACACATGAGACAACCCAGTGAGGCCAGGAGAGAAATAACCCAGCTGAGCCCAGGTCAACCCATGGAATTGTGCGATACAATAAAATGCTCTGAAGTATAAGACTTTAGTGTGCAGAATTCTCTAATTTATGGATCATGGTACTATCCTTCTACCACACCCACTTACCTCCCTACATTTTTTCCTCACATTATTTATGAAAACTGGTTCTTAGAAAACTATACTTGTATGTGGATGCTTTATAGACATTTCGGAAAATGGATTGTTTTGGGGCACTTGTTTTGGGGATTGTTTTGGGGATAATTCCTAGAGGAATTATCTATCAAGTTTCACTGTACCCTTCAGGAAGTGAGAAGTTCTGGAGTTGACTGGAAAAAGCCGTGTTCAAAAGATGAGCAGAGTTCCTGGATGACTTGGGTAGTCTGAATACAAAAGAACTGACTAGGTTCCTAGTCATAAAGATGCCACCCCAGGATGAAGCCCTCTGGGTCTTCAGAGATCCAGGCTAGAATTTAGAGATACATTTGCTCAGAATGAACTTAGTGTATGAGAAAAAAAATGAGCTCTATATCTTATTAAGTGCCCACACCTAATAAACTGGAATAGACATCAACCTGGGAAGATTTCCAGTTTGAAATGAAGGCTTTCTTATCATCCGCATTTGAACTGGAATTCTTCTGTACTTTAAAAAGTGCATGGCATGAGTAGTTGCCTGCCTCCCTCTGTGCCTTGAATTACAGAAATCATCCACCCATCCTATGCAGCTCCAGCTTGAAATCCTAAGTACTTTGATGACACATTTTTCATTAAGTATTGGTTTGTAAAATTAATTGAAAAAATTGTGAGAAAAATATGTTTTAAGGGTGACTTCCTTCTCATTTTACAGTTTTTATTAAAAAAATTAATTCACATTTACAAAGTCCCTATTTTTGGTCCTGAGGATACAGTGATAAATGCAATAAAAATGTTTTCATTCTTTAAAGAGCCTAGAGTTTTCTATTTCAAGGCAGGATTTTTCCTGAATTCCATGTAGCTCCAAATTTTAGGAAATATTTATCAGTGATTATATGTTTCTGTTCCATGGATAAGACCAAATGAGGCTCAAAGAAGAAATGAGCTTATGCATGTGAAGTATTTCACAGACCTGTAGATTATTACAAAACAGAATTTACAGATAAATAATTCCCAATAAAGCTAAACAAATTACTAAACAAAGATGTCAAATTCCCAATATCTTACAGAACTCATGACTTCTAATTTGCATTTCAGCATTCTTAGTTATCAGTTCCCAAAGAGGTTTATAGTGTGACTTTTCCAGTTCACATTAAGATGTTTCCTGTGTTATTAAGGCGTTGAATTGGTTACTTCAAGTTTTTATAGAGTAGTTGAGATCACAGGCTTTGGAGTCATAGTGCCCTGGGTTCAAATCATGACCTCTCTCTACTAGTTGCATTATCTTGGACAAAATGATAAATTTCTAGGAGCCTCAGTACTTCCATTGTTAAATATTGGCTTGGCCAAAAAGTTCATGTGGGTTTTCCGTAAGATGTTACAGAAAAGTCTGAAAGAACTTTTTGGCAAACCCAATAGATTCTTTCTGCCCTCTTGGAATTGCTCAATTAATGTTAGCTATGAATTAGCAGTTTTCCTCAACTGGACTTCCATTTTATGTTTTATCCTTGGAAATTTTTAATTTTCATGACAAATCTTGGTTGTAAAGTAAAGCAATACTCTCATGGTTCTGCACGTCCAGTCTCTGGCACTAATGATTATAAATAGGTGTTTGGTGAATGAAAGTTATTTTAAAAAGACAAGGGACCCACACTCAGAAAAAGACATTTCTACCTACATGTGTTTCAATATTATTTTTTCAATGTCAACAAACACTACCAATTTGAGATAAGAAAAAATATTGAAGAAAGTTATGAGAATAGTTTAATTTACGAAGTAGTGGATAACCAAAGGTAACTGGGCATTGTCTAAGTACCTCAGAGAAAATACAGTCCAGTTTTTTTGGCAATTCCAAAGACCCTTTGATCATACAGCTTTCATATGTGATTTGGCCTTTTGTCTCCTAGTGAACTTGACCATGGTCTTCTGTTGTATATTCTAGAGCTGAGCAAGGGGAGCCAGCTTCTTAGTCCAATGTGGTTGTAATTTTTGTATTATTTGTGAATGTGTCTCTTCACTACATTAGGCGAAAACATCTTTATTCTAAGTTAGTCAAAAAAACAATGCCAACTCATATGGTCTAAATAGTTCATTATCTAAGATTAGCAAAAGAACTTTGGCTCTAAATATTTATTTTCTGTAAATAGTTAGATGCTGGGTGAATTAATTATGTTACTAGCAAGTGTTTTAAGCCCATAAAATTTGATTAAAAACTTACCATATGTACCCAGATACTTGTTCTTCTACCTGCACTTAACTAGGAAGGCTGTGACTACTTTACAATGATGTGACCATTGCTGGAATCAAAGGTAAAGTTCTATAGACTTGCTGTATAGGTTAAAACTCCAGTTATGCTATTTTACCAGATGTGCATTTTCTACCAACTTATTTGACCTTTTCTGATCCTTACTTTTCTCATCTATACTATGTGGATAATAATTGTTCTTGGCATTAGTGTTGCCGTGAGGGGTAAATGAGCAGTACGTAGTCTTGGAAAGCTCTCAGTATATGTTAATTACTATTACTATCCGTATTACTATTGTTCTTATTATTATTTTAGCTATTAGTCATAGAGAACAGTCATTTATAATGGATACCATTTTTTGAACATCAGCAGTGTGCCTAGCCCTGCACTAAGACTGTATTTCTTCTCTCTCAGTGACTGAGAGAGAGTCTCAGATGAGTGCACAGGTACTGCTAACATCCTTTGCCTTGATCTGGGCACAGACTGGATTGGTATATACAATTTGTGAAAATTTGTCAAACTGTGTCCTCTTCATAAAAACATCTTTTGTTATGTGAAATATTGTTCAATACAAAGCGACCAAAAAAAAAAAAAAAAGAAAAGAAAAGAACCAAACAGTTATAACAACAATACAAAATAGTTATATCTTACACTCATGGGTCTATGTGAGCCAGTTCTGTATGTTAAGATATAAGCAGAATTCTACAGAATGGGGCTTGTGATCAGGCTATTGTTTTTCTGATAGAAGGGGAAGACTCAGGTTGACCATGACTTTTGCCTTTTATCCTCTCCATTCCCCTTTTCTCATTCCTGGGATTCAGGCATGAACCTGGAGTTATGTCATATCCTTTGTATCAATAAAGATAAAAGCCACATGCTAACGCAGTAAAGAAGGAAGCTAGGAGGAGCCTGGGCAGTGACTTCCTTGAGCAAAGAACCTGGATTGTGACCTCTAGACTTCTTATTATTTAAGAAAAACATATCTTTATATATTTATGGCACAAAGTCTTAGATTTTTCTTTTGCTCTCTCTCTTTCATTCCTTTTTTTTTTTCTTTTACATGCAGCCAAATTTAATCCCAGCTTTCCAACCTTTCCTGAGAAACTACAATATTTACTCTCATGGCCAAGTTGTGTAAACTTAAAATATTTTATATGTAGGATTAGAGAAACCAACTAGCACCACCTGGGTTGATATGTCTGGAGAGTTTATGTTCCTTGCAGGGAATTACTAGTTGCTTGCACATGTAATATTACAATGAAATATTCAGATTTTATCTTTTTGCTACATTTTATATTCACTATCTTCAATGCCTTCACTATCTAATGCCTAATAAATTGGAAAGCCCATCTTAGAAAGAGCTAAAATGAAGGTAAATATACTCTACTGTTTGGTTTTAAAAACGAAATTGAATGAGGCTGAATATTCTATATTTCATTAATCGAACTGAATTCCTAAGAAGGACTTTAACTGCTCTGAGCTGAGCAGCAGTACTGTACTAGTAAATATTCTTCTATGAAAAGTCATTTGAAAGATAGCATTTATCTCTGCATATACATTTTGGTACTAGCAAAGAAAAAAAACTCAGCAATTCAGCAAATGTCACATTTGTTCTTCTAGTTGTTCAGGCTCCAAATCTTGAAGTCACACTTAATTCCTCAGTTTCTGTCACATTCCACATCCAATCCATCAATATCTGTCCTCTTTACGGTCAAAATACATGCAGAACCCATACACTCCTCTCCACCCTCACCTGCTCCAAATCCCAGCTGTTCTTTCCTAGACAATTGCAATACCCTCCTTCTCCTAACCGTCATTCTGGATCTTGACTCCTGTCTCTCCTTCCTGTAGGCAGAAGGCAGTTCACTCCTCTACACAAAAAAGTACCTATGTCTTCCCATCTCACTCGTATTATGATGCATAGGCTTTATTTTGACAAAAAATCTTTTTGTGACCTGGCCCACTGCTATCCTTATATCTTACCACTTATTTTTTCTTACTTTATCAGGATATGCTTTTGACTCAGAGACTTTGCATTTGCACTTCCCTCTGCTTGAAACACTTTCATCCCAAATGATATCTTGACTCACTCCCTTCTTTTGTTCATAGCTTGGATCAAATGTCCCCATAGCATAAAGCCCTATACTGACCACTAAATCTAAAACAACTAACCACCTTCTGCTTCCTCTTTCTTTCTCCATCCCCATTATCCAGCTTTCTTTCATACTATCTATCATGGGAATTAGTATATATTTAATTTATCTAATATATCGGATATATTTATTTTCTGTATAAAATGTAAGCTCCATGAAAGCAGTTATTTTACATATTTTATTCATCAAAGTGGTACATAAAATGAACTGAATAAATGATGAACAAAAAACATCAAATTCTGCTTCATCTTTGGACATGAGTTCAATTACTGGAACAAAAGTTGGAGGAAGAAAAAAAAGAAAACATGGAAGAAATCTGCTTCCCCTGGAATTCTTTGTGTAAGACATTCTGACAATTCTTTGTCAGATGCCCAATGCTAACAGCGCAGTTACTTAGGACACATTCATCATGGTCAGCATTCCACACGCTGCAGTGAGAGGAGGAAACCAGCCCTTCGGGCTGACAACTCTCCCAGCACTGACCCTCTGTGAAGCCTCATATCACCCCAGAGTATCCCAGCCCACAAATAACAGGCCCTCAGTTTCAGTTGGGGGACACAAGACAGGTAGAGAAGCTCTGTTCTGCAGCTTCAAAAGATAAAAGAATGCCCTGAGTATTCTGGTTTAAGATTTATGGCTATGAATCTGATAAATCATCAGAGATAAATGTGGTTTGTTTTTCTCTCTTGTCAAAGATTACCTCCCTCCAGACTGCCATAAATGTCTTTAGGTTGTACCATCTTATCACTGCAAGAATAGTGTAGAAGTATGTGAAATGCTCATTTAAATCTCATCCCAGGATCCCCAGCTTCCTCTGCCTCCTCTTGCTCACACTCATGCTAGCTTTTTTTTTTTTCCATATGTAAAGTATGAATACACACACACAGAGAAAGATACTATCATCTTAATGTTTTTTTCTGGTAGTTTTGAACATGCTTTGCATGAGCAGTTTCAATTGTGAACTCTGACCTGCTTATCCAGGCAATGCATTCCAGGTTTCAGCAGAAAGGTTTTTTAATGAAACTATCATCTTAGGAAAGCAAGTGATGGTGCTTTTTTCAAACATATCTAATTCTTAAAAGGTTACATAAATAACCTAAGACACAATCACATTCAATTCTGTTTTTCTTTCTGCAATTGGACTTTTTTTTTTTTTTTTTTTTTTTGCTATTTCTCCATTTGCTTGTGGGGTCATACCACTAGGAGATCTGAGGAATTAAGGAAGAAAATTTGGAAAGGGGCCAAACATATTGAGTTACCATTCTAGTTTTCTAAACCCTTCAAATAAAACCATTGAATATATCATTTTATGATATGAATATTTGATTTCATAAGCTGTAAATTATTATTTGAATGTTTGATTTTTAAATATTTTTAAATCATAAAACGTCTAGTTATTCCACAAATTTGATGTGCTGGTATATATTGAGTAAACCTTCACATTTTCTAATAATAGAATGTTAATGCTTTAATTTCTATTTCCTGGACTGGAGAATGCTTAAATATTAGAGGACTCAAGATATATATTAAAGAAAACTAAGCTTTGAAAAAAGAAGCCAGGCATTCTAAGCACTTTAATTATTTTTCTACTTCATTCCTGTAGTATTTCTATGAATAAAGGTTACTACATCTAGTTCACAGATGAGGAAACTAAAGTTCATACAAGTGAGCTGATTTTTTTCAATGGTACCCAGCTGGCATGTGTAAAAGTCAGTGCTCAAAGATGGATCTGACTCCTAACCTGTGTACAAGATACAAGAAAGCTGACATGGAACTCCAATTATTTTTTGATATCTATCTGAATCTTTGATTCCTTAGAATATACGAGACAGAGAGGATTCTAAGAAATCTTTGTAGAAGAAGTAAAATTTAAAATGGACTTTAAAAGAAAGATGATATTCAAACAAAGATAATAAAGGTAGAAGGGATAAAGGGAATAAATACTCTAGTGAGAGAAGGGAAATTTATTGTTGGGTAGAAAAAGCCTAGATCAATTAGAGCTGTAATTTTGTGACAGCTGACTCTATGACTGGGGAGATAGTTGGAGTTAGGAGATGGAAAATTCTGGTATATCAAGCTTATGAGAATCCTGCAGATACAGGTAAGACCCTGAAGATTTTGTGTAGTGGTGACATGTGTAAAGCTGTGGATTAGGATTATTCATCTAAAAGTTGAGTCTGGGGAAATTAAAAGGGGAAAGAATAGAGATAAAAGTAGAATTAGAAACCTGTCACAAAGACTAGTGCAGATGGTTGTAGTTATGCAGCTTTGTAGGGAATGTCTACACAATCATGAGGAGGACACTTTGCACATCACATTAAGAGAATATTATGTATCCTGAATTATTTTTCCATTCATTTATTTTTACTGTTTAGTCAGTACCTCCTCCAAGCTCAGGAGTTTGGATACATAATGGACATATATAGTCCCTGACCTCAAAGAGCTTCTATTCTAGTAAGATGGACAAACAAGACACCAAGCAGTTTTAATATGGTGCACTTATTGCTATGAAGATGGCAAATACTGGGGGCTACTGCAGCATGTGGGAATTCATTGCAATTGCAGTTTTTCTGTATCTTTGATCCACAAGTTATTTAGGACTGCTTTGAGCTATATATTTTGTTTGATTTTTTTTTTTTTTTTTTTTGCAGTACGCGGGCCTCTCACTGTTGTGGCCTCTCCCGTTGCGGAGCACAGGCTCCAGACACGCAGGCTCAGTGGCCATGTCTCACGGGCCTAACCACTCCTCAGCATGTGGGACCTTCCCGGACCAGGGCACGAACCAGTGTCCCCTGCATCAGCAGGTGGACTCTCAACCACTGCACCAGCGGGGAAGCCCCTTGTTTGATTTTAATTTCCACGTTCTTGGTGAATGAATAATTCTATGAACAAATGAAATGCTAATGAGAAAACAAAATTAGAGATCCAACTTCACTAAATGAGCAAACACTCAGGAAATTAGGTGACAGCTTTGGAGAACAGGGTGGGCCTGAGTATGGAGTGTAAAATCCTTTATATTTCCAAACAGCAGTTCTGGAAAGGTCCCTGGTAGTATTTGGATGACCAATAGCAACAGTTGTAATTTAGTAGCAACAGCAATTATTAAAGGGTATGAATACTAGGAGGCAGTTTTCATGGTGATTTAAAATGTTTTGATAATGAAATAGGTATTTAAAAATAAATCAACAATTTTAGCATCTCAGATTTTACATTTAAATTTGCAGTGAGAAAAAATGTATAGGTTTGCAGCTATATTTTTCTTAGGATGAATATTTTCTCTCGTTAGAAGTAAATGAATAATTACAGACTGAGTTTAAAATAAAATAGGGGGGGCTTCCCTGGTGGCGCAGTGGTTGAGAGTCCGCCTGCCGATGCAGGGGACACGGGTTTGTGCCCCAGTCCGGGAGGATCCCACATGCCGCGGAGCGGCTGGGCCCGTGAGCCATGGCCGCTGAGCCTGTGCATCCGGAGCCTGTGCTCCGCAACGGGAGAGGCCACAACAGTGAGAGACCCGCGTACCGCAAAAAAAATAAAATTAAATTAAAAAATAAAAGAAAATAGGGGAAGGTAGCATGTTATCTGGCTACAAAACGAAACAAAAAGGAGGCTGAATTGGGGTATCAGAAATCTCACCTTGGTTATAGTGATATTCTAGATATAACTATAAGGACTAAGAGCAACCTAATATTAACTAACATCAATGTGCTTCTCTTTCTGTCCTTCTCATTCTCTCTGTATGATACACCCATTCACTAGCCTCTCTGCCTTCCTCTCCTACTCTTTCATTTACATATCTGTTAACATTTATCTGGAAAAAGCAGAGCCAAATGGTTAAAAAATATTCACAGTGACCTTTTCATCTCTCCGAGTTGAAGTTTCTTTATTCCTAAAATGAGGATATTAATATATTGCTTATTTCCTAGAGCAGTTTTGAGAATGAAGGTGATGGTGTATATGAGGTGCTTAGAACAGCCGCCAGCATATGGGAGGAAATCAATCACGTCCTTTATTATCATTATGTACTAAGCACTTAGAATTGATTCCTCAATTTAATGTCCCATATATTCTCTCAGGTGTGTTATAATTATCTATAATATTAAAGGATACTAGTAATCCCCCTTCCATCTGTAAAACTCTGCAACTCAATGTTACGTTTATGCATTCAAGTTACTAAGAAAAATATAAATTGTCCTTGTATACTGAAAACTCAAACTAGGAATACACACAATTCTCTCTCTCTGTCTCACTGTCTCTCTCTCTACTGTCTCTGTCTCTCCTGTCACATCTCATATAAGAGAAATATGATGCCCACATTTCAAGTTAATATTTCATTCTCCTGGTGGCTGTAGGTTATTGATTTCTAATTGGTAAGAAAGCCCAGGAAGCCAGCAGTGGCAAAGATAGAAGCTAATCTCATGATTGGTGTAATATGACCTCATTTGGAGCTGTTTAGACAGCCTGCTACTTGGTTTACTCAACTTGCTTTTAATATGCTCATGTCGTATGTGGAGGAAAAACATAGAGCAAGAAGAGTAGAAAGGAAATTAACAGCTGAGTTATAGCATCATACGCATTCAGTTTTTTTCTTTCTTTGTATAGAATATCTTAGATGAAATGGGGATCAAGATTATAAAGAAGATCCAAAGAATATAAAAAAGATCATTTCCTTACAATAGAGAAGTATCGATGTGCACCATCAAAGATGAGCTCTTTGCACAAGCTATATTTTATAGCAAACATTGTAATAGTTTGATTAGGAATCAAAATATAGCCTGTAGTTCACTTGAGAAAATATCATGAAAGCTTATATGTCTAATGAAAAGCTCAACAAATTCTTCAACTTCATAACAGTATCAGGTAAGAGTAGATTTAGCTATTGTTTAGTTTGAGGGAAGATTTTCTCGTAAAATGTTTGGATTTGGCACTATCTCTTGAGGTTGTAATATAATTAAATTTAAAAGCATTGACTCTTTCATTCTTTCAGGGTGTCTGCTCCTGTGAGCGTATGATAAAAGTTATGGACCTTGCCATAAGAATAATATACATATGCACAGATATTTGAAATATTTCAGAATTTAATAACCTGATTTCCCCCTTTTCTGAAGTGCTCTCATTAACCCTTGAGAAGTCATGACCCTCTGCTTTTGAAAATATTGTCTTCCAAAGCTAAATGATTGTCCCAGGAAATCCAGATTTTCACTTCTCACTCTAATGCACAAAACAAGCAAGAAAGTTTGTGGAATTTCAAAGATGATGGATTTTTAAAAGTCTACCTTAGTTTGCTAATTCAGAAGAGAACAGAGCAAGTTAAATCATTTTGAAGGATAGAGATAGCTGTGCTCATCCAAAGTTCCTTCTCTTTCCTCTTGGAGATGCATTCTAGCTTTGTATAAGCTTTTTAGAGGTAAGTCTGGATTGTACAAAGAAAATAGACTTTGATATTAATTGTATATGAAACCCAGCAATGGGTCAGGCCCAAACATAACAAAAATGGGACATTCACAATAGAAAAAGCTGGCCAAAGCAAACACTCCCCTCTGACTCCTCTGCAGTCCATGGGGTACTATTAACATCATGGTTGGCTGAGCAAAAATTCTCAGGATATGAATTCTCCCAAGAAAGCCATGGCAAAGCCACCAGCCTCCAGGTTGAAGAAGTCACAGGACTGGCAGGGCTGCCATCTGTTCTCTTTGTGCCACCATTTTTTTATCCTCTGCACTTCAAACTGGCCAAGAGCTGATTTCTGTCTAGGGAGGGTTAAGATGCATGCAGGTGGCTTTACCACCTGTGACCATGGAGATTCGGCCAAAACAATGCTCTCTGGAATGCATGGCTGGGAATTTGGATAAATACGAAGAGATGACTCAGAGACCAGAGCGGAAGAAGACTGTTTCAAAAGTGGGGAGAGAGCAGGGAAGGTGAAGGGCAAATAATAGATATGAGTGATTCTCCTACCTCCTGCCTCTCTTTGCCTCTTAATTCATTGCATGATGGATGGTTGATTAAGTAAAGATATTGATACTTCGTGTTACAATGCACAGTCCTATTAAGAACAAATGATTTACACCTGGCATTTGTGTACTTTGGGTTTTACTTTATTCCTGAGACTGTTTTTGCTTCTATTTCCAGTGAATCTTTCTCCTGGGTTTTAAATTTAATGCTTCCTGTCAGAAAGACTTTTCTATATCTCCCTTTTGTGGGATGATGCAGACATCTGAAAAGGAGAGAAAAAAATACTTTGGATTATCATGCTAAAACACAAGCATCATGAGATATATTCATTTATTAAGTGCTTACTCTGTGCCATATGCTGCAGTGAGTATTTTACATGGATAGTTTGCAATCATCACAACTCTGCAAAAGGCTTTCATTACATGCATTTTCAGTTGAAGAAACTGAGACACAGAGATATTAAATGAACTGACAATCTTATCTGTGAAGGAGAAAGACCAGAAAATACCTTAAAGGAGGGCCAGAAAGTGTGAGAATTAGTAAAGGCCAACATTTGGGCCATATAATCTCTGCCATGACTATTCCAAGTACATTGCATATACTTACTATTACCAGAATTATATGAGGTCGTCTCATTTTAACAGACAACAAAACTGAGACACAGAGAATTCAAAGTCAATTTGATAGTAAGTCTCATGGTCCCAGAGAATACCTGAGTTCTTAGAGAATGGTGGGAACACAAAATAAAAGGAGGCTGGATTCCTGAATTTATACAGTGAGAAAATCTTGCCCAATTTGGACACTTTGGAGAGTTACGTCAACAAGAAATAAACGTTTAATATGTTAAGCAACCGAAATATTGGTGTTTATTTTTAGAGTTGCTACCTTAACCTTAACTAAGTTAATGATTATGATAAAGAGAAAGATTATAGAAATTATTATATTTTCCCAAACACACAAATTTATTAAGAAGCAGAATCAGTATTATAACCTAGATATAGCTAGATTTAGTTCTAGCTATATCTATCTATATCAATCAGTAGATTATAGATAGATAAATAGGTAGATAGATCTATCTATACCCACATGTCTGTCTATCTAGTTATCTATCTGTCCATAAACTTTTACTGTAGCATCAAACAATTCTGATATCTCTATTGTTTTAAATATATAGTTCTTATTCATGTACACAAGAACAGCAATCTGCAGTTAGATTAGGCTTATCTGAGCTGTGCCAGGCTTCTGGACTATGCTGTGCTTGGTTCTATATGTCTCCTTATTTCAGAAACAAGGCTAAAATTATAGTTCTTTTCTGTGACATAATTTTCTTATAATAGAGGCCAAATCAGAGACAGAAACATGCACAAGTGCTTTGAAATTTTTGGTTCATGTGTGGTATATAGCATACTCACATTTAATTGTCCAAAGGAAACCACATGTCTAAGCCCAAAGGCAATCAAGCAAGAGATTACATTCTCTCTAGCAGAAAACATGGCAAGTGCAGGGAACAAATGAATCATTAACCAATAATACATCCACTACATTTTGGGGTCCATATTCATTGCATTATGATACTTTAACAATAGCTATGGAAGAAGATGAACATCATCATATACTCCTAATAAAGCTGCTTAACTAATAGAGTGATCAGCTGACCTTATTACCTATAGATAAGACACATATTGAAGATAGCATGTTAAAATGGGATATGGAAAAGAATACAGGGTGTTTTTAAGGAGGTATCTGAGCCATCATAATACAAATGTATGAATTTTTCTATTTGTGCCAAACAAATCATAAAAGCCACCACCTTAAAGTAATTTTTTAACTCTTCATATTTGTACAATTCCATATGTGGAACTTACTCAATGAAAATTCAGTTAGTAGTTATGAATCTCAAAATGTATTGAATTTTATCATTAAGAACTAATATAATTTGAAATAATCACTTCCACTCTACCCAGAACCCTTAACAAAACTTTTTCTTCTCTTTCTTCTCTTTATAACATCTGGCTAGAAGAACACAGATACCTTCTTTGAAAACCATTTGGCGAGCAAGGCCACCCATGATTGAGGTCAGTCATACAACTGAATTTATCTCGCTAGTTTTAAAACATCCAATTGTTTGATGAAATTCAGTCTGGTATCTACCTTTTCCCCCTTCAATCTGGAATAGTGTGTTCCTCTGTGTGTGTGTGTGTGTGTGTGTGTGTGTGTGTGTGTGTGTGTGTGTGTGTACTATAAGTTCCACTTATTGATACCAGTTAAGAAAAAACAATTAGAGAATGATGACTGACTGGGTAAATTCTCCACATCTCACTTAGACACACAGGTGTTATGCTCTTATACAGAAGACATTGTATAAACATAAGTTCACTGCAAATTAATTAAACAACTAGACATGTAAAGAATATATCAAATAGTTTGTATCAGTTCACTTTCATTAATGGTGGGCAGGATACACTGGATCTCTATTAAGTTAAAAAGATGTGCTGAAGGGTTAAGGGAATGGGAAGTTTTTATCTAATAAATATAAAGTTTCAATTTTACTAGATGAATGAGTTTTAGAGATGTGCTATATAACATAGTGTCTATAGTTAACAGTATGATATTGTGCACTTCAATGTTTGTTAAGAGGGTAAATCATGTAAATTATACTTATCAAACACATACACACACAGAGACAAGCACAGAGACACAAAACAACGGGACACACAGAAGTTTCAAGAGTTGTTGGATGCATATAATGTACATTACCTTAATTGTGGTAATGGTGTCATAGGTGTTTGCATATGTCTAAGTTAATCAAATTGTACACATTAACTATATGTGGTTCTGTGTATATTAATTATACCTTGATGGAGCTGTTAAAGTTGCATATAGACTTCATTAAATATATCTTCACAACTGAGCATTAATATAGGTGCTGTAATGCCAACTTACTTATGAGGCTCAGAGTTATTAAATGATAGTAACACTTGTATATATCAAAATACAGTCCACTTCTTCCTAGGTCTGTCAGAGTTTCTTTTGCTTCATGGAAGAAATTATACCTATTTCAATGAGTCTCCTAAGCACTACCTTGTCATGTGGCTGTGACTAGATTCAAAATAATAATAATAATAGTGATGATGATGATGATTAAAATAGACACGATCTTCACCCTCTGAGAATTGATGGGTAATCTATATAGACAGTAAGATGGACATAATACTCACAGTACATCAAGCAACTTAGACATCTTTAACCCCTTGGAAGGCACATGCTATTAATTAATAGAAATACAGTTCTTATATTTCAGTTCAAAATATATACATGTAGAATTTATCTCCAGGTCAATGGCTTAAGGAGGGATTAAGCAATTTAGTCTAAGGACAAGATCAGTTGACCTCAGTCTGGTATTTCACTCTTAAGGTACTTTGGGATAAAATGGGTGGTATGGGGCTTCCCTGGTGGCGCAGTGGTTGAGAGTCAGCCTGCCGATGCAGGGGACACGGGTTCTTGCCCCAGTCTGGGAAGATCCCACATGCCGCGAAGCGGCTGGGCCCGTGAGCCATGGCCACTGAGCCTGCGCTTCCGGAGCCAGTGCTCCGCAACGGGAGAGGCCACAACAGTGAGAGGCCCGCGTACTGCAAAAAAAAAAAAAAAAAGGGTGGGATGCCTTCTCTTTCACATTATGTAACTTGGAGTACACTGTAAAGACTTAATTCTAGAAGAACTTAAAGCAATAACTTCTTATTACTTCCTTAATGGTTTTGTAAGAAGAGACATTAAAATTCTTCCATGTTAATCAACTGCATGGGAAGAAAGAAATATATGAAAGAAAGAAAACAAAAATTTTAAATTGTATGTTCAAAACTTTAATAAAATAATTGATGCTGTGATTTCAAAGACTCAGGGCAAAGTCAACATTGATCATAATCATGAAAAATTAGGAAGATCCTAAATATCCAAAAATAGGAAAAAATTACTCAAATTTTGACACATGTACATAATTTAACATTAGGAAGTTATCAGTAAAATATATTCTTTTTATACTACATATTGTGTGAATAGTGAAAATCCAAGTATAAAATATAGTGAAAATAGTGGAAAGAAACAAAATATATAACATAATGTAAACAATAGATATATGAGTGATAAGAACATTTAATTTTCCTTTTTTTTTTTTTTTTTGCTATACGCGGGCCTCTCACTGTTGTGGCCTCTCCTGTTGCAGAGCACAGGCTCTGGACGTGCAGGCTCAGCGACCATGGCTCACGGACCCAGCCGCTCCACCACATGTGGGATCCTCTCGGACTGGGGCACGAGCCCATGTCCCCTGCATTGGCAGGTGGACTCTCAACCACTGCGCCACCAGGGAAGCCCTAATTTTCCTTTTATTTAACAAATACTAATATAATACTAGGTGACAGGCATGAATTCAGCATCTTGTGAATATTAATTTATTTATCCTCCAAATAATTATATGAAAGAGGGGCTATGCATTAGTTTTCTATTGCTGTGTAAAAAATTACCTCAAACTTCGTTGTAGTTGCACTTTAGCAGGGCTGCATTCTGATCTGGAGGCTCAACTAAGAAAGAGTCTTCTGAGCTTATGCACATTGTGAGCAGAATTCATTTCCTGTGGCTTTATGAACCCTGGTTTCTGACTGTCAGTTGGAAAATATCTCCTCAGGTTTTTAGAAGCTGCCTGAACTCCCCCGCCACATGGTCCTCTCATAGGGCATTAAAGACACGGCTGTTTGTGTCCTCAGTGTCAGCAGGGAATCTCTCTTGCTGCAGTCCGCTAAGACAGAGACATATAATGTAATGGAGTCAGGGAGGGACAGTCTATCTTGTTTGCTATACAATGTAGCCTAATCAATGGAGTGACATCACATCATTTTGACATATTCTATTGATTAGAAGCAAGTCACAGACTTTCCACGCACTCAGGGAGAAATTATACAAGGACATGACTCTTTGGAGGTAACCTTAATTTTCATCAGCCACATAATATTTTTCTTATCATTTCATGAATAAGAGAATTGAGATTCAGAGAGATTAAGTAGCTTGGTTAAAAGTTAGTAGTAGGAAATGCCGGTATTTGGACACAAGCAATATGGATCTAAGATCCTTGCTCTTAATCTTATCTTTTCTAAAATTCAACATACATTCAATATATAAATTGAGTGTCTCCAATGTGTTAGGCATTATGGTAACATTGGAACTACTGTAGCAGAAAAGATATAATCTTTACCCTCAAAGACTATGTAGTCTAGTGGGGAGATGATATAACCAGGTGAGCAACAAATACAATTGAGTATAAAGACAATGCAGACAAAGTGTGGAGTGCTGTGTAAGCCCAGAGAAGGGCTACCTAATCTAGAATTGTAGAATCAATGGAGACGTCCAAGAAAGCATGACATGAAATCTATGGTGAGATGAATGGATAGGAATGGAAATGGAGGGCAAGAAATGAGTGAAGGAAGCAGGTAGGCAAAGTGCTTCAGGAGATGGAAGCAACAATATTCAGAGGTACCATGGTGAGAGTAACATCACTCTGACCAGGAATTAAAAGTGTCTCCACAGCTTCAACCAAAGATTATGGGGCCATAATGGGAAGGGTAGATATAAAACTTCTGGGTTAGCAAGGGACTTGTGAAGGAACTTGGCTTTATATGAGAAAATGGGAAGTCATTGAAGAAAGTATTTTCTCAACTTATAAATATTTTATTGGCTGCAGATAGAAGGATAACTCCAGGCTGGGGGCCCAGCTAGAATATTGTTGTAATAACCTAGGCAAGAGATAATAATGGTATGGACCAGGTTAATGAGATTTGGATTGGACAGGGTTGATACATTAAGAGACTATCTCTATGCTTTTTTGTCTTCCTTACAGTTTTCTGTGTTTTCAGGATTATAAATAATAAGCATATCTCACTTTTAATGTCAGAGATACGTGCTTTTAATAAGGAGTCAAAGCAGATATTCTCCCCAAACACAGTGCTCTACTAATTTTCCTACTAAAGTTAGGTTCATTTACTAAGAAGAATACCAGCTGGGGCATTTACGCATCTTTTTCTGCCTTCTTTCCTAAAGAGCTTAGGGTTTCATAATGAAAAGCTGCTTCATTAGTTTTAATGGTTTCCCTGTCACATGGGTCTATCCAGAATTAGTTTTTTGTACTTATCTGTAGGAAATCAAAAGACCCAAAAACCTATCTTATAAGGTCCATGAGACAGGAGTGCAGGAGTGTTCCCAGAAACGGGCCACAGTGCTTCTATTTCAGCTCACTGGACTGCAGTGGCACATGAGGAGTGAGCAACTCAGTGTGAGTCTCAGCATTGTCTCCTCCCCAGATGCTCAAAGATACGTGATATAAAAAGCTTGGCACCAAGATTCCAGAGTCCTGACTCCGGAGCATCTGCCCCATTTCCATCATCTCAGAATGTTCCATTGAATACCCTTGGTATATACATTCTCCCCAAGTTTTACAACAGTTTAACTTCTTCATTCTAAATGGCACTGAGATTTGGATGTGCTTGAACGCTCCTCTGTCTGAAAAAAAAAAAAAAAAAAAAAAACAACCTATTCGCAATCAATCATGCTGTACCCCCAAGATTAAGCTATTACCTGGAAGCAGTTTGAGTGATAGACAGTAGGCTAGATAATGACCATATAAAGATACTGAGTCTTAATCCTTGAAGCTTGTAAATCTTACCTTATTTGGGAAAATGTCTTTTGCAGATATAATTAAGGATTTTAAGATGTGAAGATTACCTTCAGTTATGCAGTTGGGCCCTAAATGCTATCACAAGTATCCTGATAATAAAGAGAGACAAAAGGAGATAACAGAAGAGAAGGATGCTTGATGGAGCAGGGAGAAATGCAGCCACAATCAAGGAATGCCAACAGCTGCCAGAAGCTGGAAGAGATGAGGAAAGGATTCTACCTTAGGGCCTCCAGAGTGTGTACTGCTTTGCTCTCATCTTGATTTCAGGCTTTTAGCCTCTAGAACTGTTAGAAAACACAATTATATGCTTTAAGCCTCTAAGTTTGTGGTAATTTGTTATGACAGCCCTAGGAAAGTAACACAGGAGGGATAAGATAGCGTTAGAACATTTTCTGTGCAAATTAAGAAAGGCGTTTGCTCTTTGAATGGACAGAGTTCCACAGACAACCAGCCTGGAGAGGAGGTACCTGGGTTGGATTTTAGCCTCCACTTATCTCTTCAGAAGGTACCTTTGTGAAGAGAACAACTTGCACCACAGTCCTAAGAGTGGAAGAGATAACAAGATTCTGGGTTTACACAAAGGCAGAAAGAGAGCGCAGAAATAAGAGTCAGGTGGCATGGAGGACACATTCCAAAAATCATGATTATAATTCTCACTTCAGAGTGTATCTCAAAAATGCTTCATGTGAATTATCTATGTGGCCTCACAGTATCCCTTGAGAAAGACACTAGCCCAGTTGCCTCTGAATTCTGTTAGATACTCTAAGAAGATTCACTTCCAAATATTCTCCTCTGTTTCTTAGTTTCCTGTCACCGTTGGGTTGACTAGGCAGAATCACTTTATTCTATAGTGAGTTTAATTAAGCAATTCTTTCAGGAAGCCCGGCAAGTCTAGATTGATTAAGATTGCTTTCAGAATGATATTTAATTGGGATAATGGTTTTCATTGGTTATTGATGGGGGAAGATTTGTTTGTGACTAGCTTAATTCCCTCTGGGTGAGATCAGAAAGCTTTCCCCGGCCAGTATGTAGTTCCTCGGATAATTTGAAAAAAAATTATATTAGGCATAATTAGCGACTGAGAAAATGCTTGACTGAGGTGATCTAAGAATTTAGCCAAACCATCAAGAGTATAAACTCTCTAGAGGAGACACACTCTAAGTGACAAACGATTTCCACAGAGTTGACTGTGAATTTCATGCTAATTTTTTGCTTTCATAATGTATACTACGGGTCAGAGGCAGGCATTTGCAGCGTAAGCAACAACTAAGAAGTCCGGAGTCCTGCCAAAAACAGAATTAGGCATTGGACACTCCATACCTTTAATCACTATGCTGCTCTGAGTAGAATTTTACCATTCTCATTTAACAAGGCTCAGAGATATCAAATAAATAATCCAAGACCAAACAATGAGTAAATGGTGATTGGTAGCTTTAAAGCTCAGATCCCTCAGAGTCTGATGCTAGTTCATTCATTCAGCAACTATTTAATAAATACCTACTGTGAACTAGGCGCTTGGGATAAAGCAGAATAAAATAGATTCTGTCATCCGAAAGCATACATTTGAGTGTGGGAATCAGAGAGTGAAAAAATACAAAAGGAAATAAATTAAGTATCAGGGTATAGGAGAAGTTAAATGTCCCAAAACACACTGTTCTCTCATTCATTCTTTTCTCTTTTTTCCCCAAGATACCGTCTTTGTCAGGGACCACACAAGGTCATGGATTCAAACAAGAACTTTTAATAGGAAGTTTCCAGGAAGATATCCTCTAAGCAGACAAGGGCAATGTGAAGAGTGCCTCGTTTCTAAGAGGTTACAATGGTGATTTTATAAAGATGAGGTCTTTTTTGCGCAGGCTTAGCAGCCATGGCTCACGGGTCCAGCCACTTCGCGGCATGTGGGATCTTCCCGGACCGGGGTACGAACCCGTGTGCCCTACATCGGCAGGCGGACTCTCAACCACTGCGCCACCAGGGAAGCCCCGTATTTTATTTTTAAAGGCATTTCTAATGTTACAATTTCATAAGAATTCCCCATAAAACAATAAAGAAATAAGTAATCTAGCAATGTCTGTTTCTTTTCATGATTAATTATTAAACAAGCTTAGAATTTCCTTCAGAATTAATAATAAAACTCTGGATTTCAGTAGCATTCCAATTAGCAGATGAGTGTTTAAAAGACTAGATTAATCTGTGAGAGCTACCTTCATGTGTGCAAAACCCCTGCTTAATATTTGAATGACTATCTAGGTGTCGTTCTGGTAGCAGAATTTTTAGAATGAGAAGACAAAAAGATCACCTTTGCGGGGTATATGTTTATCTTGAGATTAATAAGGAACATCAGGAAAGAGGATTCTATGCCCAGGGTATTCAGAGAGAGTGATTTTCTTATCCTATTAGAGTATAGCTAATTTCTTAATTACTCTAGATTTCTTTCTGATACATTTAACAAACTGAATAATAGGCCCATTCACTCCCTGGTTAAATAATTTCTTTTCTATATTGCTGGTTGACAGCTGAATTATTGGTTGAGAGTAACTCTTGGCTTTTAAATAATTCAGATTAAGGAAAATAGAAATAAAATCTCTGGGAAGAGAATAGCTGAGTGATGCTTGTAAAATAGTTGAAGATGTATTTGTTCACTTCGGCTGCCAAAAAGCCCCAAAAGAAATGAAGAAAATATGTCTTAAAACAAGGTGGCAGGGCTAGATCAAACATAACTTTCATAGCAAATATTGAATTAAAAACCCCACAAAAGTATATACTATGTAAAAGCAAAAAACTGGAAGCAATGTGATTCAGAAAAGTTTAAAATTAAAGGATGGGCAAAAGCATAGAAAATAATATAAAACTACAAGAGACTTAGGCAGAAACACAGTATTATGAGTTATTAATAAGTTTCTTTTTTACATCCACTTCCCAATTTAAGCAGACAAAGAATAATAAGAAAATATAGAGAATGTATTTTTAAATGGCCATAAAAAGATCATATAATAGATCAAAATTAAACAATATTTATTAAAATTCTAACTAGTGGAATTAGTACATCTTGGATACTTTGATACAGATGGCCTGATTTCCCATTCCAGCTCAGCCACCTTGAACAATTCCCATAGTCTTTCCATGCCTCAGCATTCTCATTGTAAAATGGAAATTATAATGGTACCTACCTTATAGGGTTATTGTATGTGTTAAATGGTTAGTAATAAGTAAAGCTCCTAGAACATTGTCTGGCACTATATAAATGTCAACTGTTATTATTTCTAGTTCTATTCCTATCAAATAATAATTTCTCTGTTCTGTATATCTCTTTTCTGCAATCACTTATTTTTCTTTTGCTTCTGCATTCTGGAGGGCCTTTACAGCTTTGCTGCAGTTCTCAGCAACGTCAGTTCTTTATTACCTACAAATATATTTCAATTTTGCTATTGCATTTCATATAACCTCATATTTTCACACAATAGTCTGATTATTTTCATCTCTGAAATTATTTCATCATATCTCCATATGATATCTTATTCTCAATTTATTAAAAACACATCTTCTTGCAAATATCTTATGATATTTAGGCAATGCTTTCTAAAAGTTTAATTTTTTAAATGATTATTTTCAGAGAACCTTATTTTTCTGAATTTTAAGACAATGCAACCTTGAAAACAGATAGAATAACTGTGTTCACTTGTGATATATATTTACAGTCTTCATCTATTCACAGAGAGAATAATTGGGTCTGTAGTATTTTTCATCATGCAATCAGTGACTTAACTTTTTTTAGCCATCAGATATCCATTCAATTTTCAATAAAATATATACTGAGGACTTACTAACTTACAGACACTGTTCTAGATGATGGGGACACATGAAGCACAGGTCAGAAATGATTACTGCTTATGTGATGGACAGACAGCTGACAAACAATATATGCATATATAAAATAATGTTAGTACTAGGAAACAGAAAGCAGGATAAGGGGCTGGAGAGTTACAGAGAATAGAACGGAGGCGGAATGTGACTAGACAGAGAAATGAATGAAGAAATGGAGGTCTTCTGTGATCAACTGGGCATAGAGAATTCCAGGAGGATGTTCAAGGCTAGTGCAAAGGCACTGAGGTGCAATAGGGTTGGTCTGTTTGAGAAACAGCCAAAGGTCTGGTTAGCTAGAGCAGAAATATAAACTCAAAGCTCTTGTGTGCAGGCTTTAATTAAATTACTGATACCCAACAGATTCTTGACTGTTCTGGAGCTCCTTGCATGAGGAAGAGAAGTTTCTTGCCCTCACTGTTAGGTTTTCTGACTGAACTAGAGTCAAATGCACTTTTTCAACTTTCTGAGGACTGAGGTTAAGGGAACTCTTTCACCTTCCAATGGCATCCAATTTTCTGATCAAATACACCCTCTATATTCCACAATTAGACACAATGGGGCGAAAAAAGGCAAAACCTTTCTGTGGTATCTGAGAGCACATCCTATTCTGCATTAGATTGGAGCATATGCCACTTGCAGAATTATGTGTTTTTCTAAGTCTATTAACATTCACAGCACTGATAGCAGGTTTATCCATACTGAACATATGCTTTTCGATAGTTTTTAATACATAGACCTATTGTCAATTTTTGCTTTTTTACATTTCTTAGTTAATAGAGAATTTCAAAGAGACACATACCAGACCAATCCATCCCTGTGTTCACTTGTGAATTTTGAGGGAACAGCTTTGAGGAGTAGATGATGGATTTTTTTTAACATCTTTATTGGGGTATAATTGCTTTACAATGGTGTGTTAGTTTCTGCTTTATAACAAAGTGAATCAGTTATACATACACATATGTTCCCATATCTCTTCCCTCTTGCTTCTCCCTCCCTCCCACCCTCCCTATCCCACCCCTCTAGGTGGTCACAAAGCACAGAGCTGATCTTCCTGTGCCATGCTAGATGATGGATTTGATTCAATAGTCCTTGAAACCTTCCATTTAGAGTTCTCTGGTGTGTAGCAGAACTCAGGGGAGAAGTCAAGTTTGGAAAAAGAGATCTTTGAGTGATTCACATAGAAGTGAGAGTTTTTCATTCCCTGAAGCAGGGTGAATATTTCTCATTTTAACAGTCCCTGTGCTTGGTGAAAGGCTGTCTAAGTGGCACTGATCATATTTATCTCCTTTACTTTGCTTTACTTAGCTGACCCCTTCTCATCCTCTAGGATTCTATTCAAACGTTTTCTTCTCATAAACTCTTCCCTGATCAAACAATCTATTATGGGGCATTTTGTGTTTGTTTATCACCTAGTGACTACCCCTTTTATCTCATAGCACTATTCTACATGTAATTGTATATGTTTTTGTCTTTTTATATAATACCTGTCTCCATCATTAGATTTCAAGGTCACTGACAACAGGGTTGATGTCTGTTTCATTTATCACTGTATTCTAAGCTTATCACAATGTTTGCCCCATATGAAATGTTAATTATTATTTGTATTTAGAAGGAATAAGGGGAAGACCAAATAACATAGAAGGTGTTTAATACATATGTATTCAATGAGTGCATTATGAGAGAAAGAAAGGGAACAGGAGATGAAGGGAACTGTGGAAGAAAATCACATCACCAAGAAAATAAAAACAAAAAACACACCGAGAAATAAAAGTAGAAAATGAGAAAAGAATTGGGATTGGTCAGCCTAGTGTTATTCAATAGTAGCTTCCTGTTTTTTGTGGAAAATCTTCTAAGAAATATATATTATAGTTAAGTATGAAATTTATATTTCATCACCAAGAAATGTCTAGTTAGCACCAATATTCCTACCATAATAACAGTAGACAAATCACCTTACCTACAAAATAATATTTCATGCTTTATGTGTAAGATACAAGAGAGAGATTCATGGAAGACTCATGTCTTCTAAATTATACATCTATCGAAAGAGGAATTAGTCTGGTTTTGGTAAGAAAGTGGGGGGGACCAAAGAGGTATGGTGAGGTGAGGGAATATTAAAAATATCAACTTGCTCAAAGCTCTCTATGAGAGATCAGGGAAAGTAGAGAATATAGGTTGTGTTCAAAGATAAACTGAGGCATATTAAAAATCTGAAGAGTTTATTTGACCAAAAATCCATTGGAATAGGGTAGCGCCAAACCAAAAGTAGTTAGGAGTGCTCCAACTATAGAAGCTGGGGAAAACCTTTTGTACAGAAAAGGCAGGAAACAAAGTAAGAAAATTATTGATTGACTATAGCGTAAAGCCCAGTTGGCCGTTTGCAACTGGTTGTCCTTAGGTTTTGATTTTGTAATCTTGAGATATTTAAAAGTTTAGATTTTGGTTTTCTCATGTAGGCCACCACTGCATTAGAGTCACCTCAGTCTAATATGGCCACGTTGTTTAATTAATTTAACAGTTTAAAAAAATTGTTTTTTCTAGAGAAATGGAGAAAGAGCAAGAAATAATTACTATGTTATCTTATAAAACATAGTAGATTTTAGAAAGGTCAATTTTCAGTTTCTTAAGGAACCTATATACTGTTTTCCTTAGTGGCTGCACCAATTTACATTCCCACCAACAGTGTTGGATGGTTCCCTTCTCTCCACACCCTCTCCAGCATTTATTGTTGGTGGATATTTTGATGATGGCCATTCTGACTGGTGTGAGGTGATATCTTATTGTAGTTTTGATTTGCATTTCTCTAATAATTAGTGATATTGAACATCTTTTCATGTGCCTCTTGGCCATCTGCTTATATGTGGAATCTAAAAAAAAATGATACAAATGAACTTATTTACAAAACAGAAACAGACTCACAGACTTAGAGAGCAAACTTATGGTTACCAGGGGGGAAGGGCGGGGAAGGGATAGTTACGGAGTTTGGGATTGACATGTACACACTGCTATATTTAAAATGGATAACCAACAAGGACCTACTACTGTAACACAGTGAACTCTGCTCAATATTATGTAACAACCAAAATGGGAAAATAATTTGAAAAAGAATAGATACATGTATCTGTATAACTGAATTACTTTGCTGTACACCTGAAACTAACACAACATAATCAACTATATTGCAATATAAAATAAAAAGTAAAAAAAACCCTAAAAAAAGGTGGAAACAGGTCAAGATTTCTCTTATCCTGCTTGAGGACAGTTGGACAGGGAGAATGTTTCCTAAACAAATTCTTCCTCAGTTAGGGGTTCATGCTTGAAAACTGATAGAAAACAGGAAGAACCAAGAAATTAAAAGGAAAGACAGTTCCTGTAAGATTTCCATGACTCTCTTGCAGATTCAAGTACTTCAGGGCCTTCCATGCAAATTAAGCCTCCAACATAAAACACTGGTCCCAGAGGAGGGAAAGGAATTTAGTCTAAGTACGCAGGGCCCTAGTTGTGAATGGCTCATCCTAAGAAAGCAAGCTAGGTGTAGTCTAACAATATTTTTTTTCTTATCAGTTGCTCAGTGAACACAACAGGAATGCAGGAGTGGTAGAAGCAAGCTCAGCTAATAATTCACATGGAAACATCTTAGTAATGGACAAAAGTAGAAAAACATTGTCTCACATTTCAGAATATTGAGGAAAGAAATATCACAAAGTCACCATCAACAGTAAATTGTGATTTTTCACAGAACTAGAACAAAAAATTTCACAATTTGTATGGAAACACAAAAGACCCCGAATAGCCAAAGCAATCTTGAGAACGAAAGAAGGAACTGGAGGAATCAGGCTCCCTGACTTCAGACTATACTACAAAGCTACAGTTATCAAGACGGTATGGTACTGGCACAAAAACAGAAAGATAGATCAATGGAACAGGATAGAAAGCCCAGAGATAAACCCACGCACATATGGTCACCTTATCTTTGACAAAGGAGGCAGAAATGTACAGTGGAGAAAGGACAGCCTATTCAATAAGTGGTGTTGGGAAAACTGGACAGCTACATGTAAAAGTATGAGATTAGATCACTCCCTAACACCATACACAAAAATAAGCTCAAAATGGATTAAAGACCTAAATGTAAGGCCAGAAACTATCAAACTCTTAGAGGAAAACATAGGCAGAACACTCTATGACATAAATCACAGCAAGGTCCTTTTTGACCCACCTCCTAGAGAAATGGAAATAAATACAAAAGTAAACAAATGGGACCTAATGAAACTTAAAAGCTTTTGCGCAGCAAAGGAAACCATAAAGAAGACCAAAAGACAACCCTCAGAATGGGAGAAAATATTTGCAAATGAAGCAACTGACAAAGGATTAATCTCCAAAATTTATAAGCAGCTCATGCAGCTTAATAACAGAAAAACAAACAACCCAATCCAAAAATGGGCAGAAGACCTAAATAGACATTTCTCCAAAGAAGATATACAGAGTGCCAACAAACACATGAAAGAATGCTCAACATCACTAATCATTAGAGAAATGCAAATCAAAACTACAATGAGATATCATCTCACACCAGTCAGAATGGCCATCATCAAAAAATCTAGAAACAATAAATGCTGGAGAGGGTGTGGAGAAAAGGGAACCCTCTTACACTGTTGGTGGGAATGTAAATTGATACAGCCACTGTGGAGAACAGTATGGAGGTTCCTTAAAAAGCTACAAATAGAACTACCATATGACCCAGCAATCCCACTACTGGGCATATACCCTGAGAAAACCATAATTCAAAAAGAGTCATGTACCAAAATGTTCATTGCAGCTCTATTTACAATAGCCCAGAGATGGAAACAACCTAAGTGTCCATCATCGGATGAATGGATAAAGAAGATGTGGCACATATATGCAATGGAATATTACTCAGCCATAAAAAGAGACGAAATTGAGCTATTTGTAATGAGGTGGATAGACCTAGAGTCTGTCATACAGAGTGAAGTAAGTCAGAAAGAGAGAGACAAATACCGTATGCTAACACATATATATGGAATTTAAAAAAAAAAATGTCATGAAAAACCTAGGGGTGAAACAGGAATAAAGACACAGACTTACTAGAGAATGGACTTGAGACTATGGGGAGGGGGAAGGGTAAACGGTGACAAAGCGATAAAGAGGCATGGACATATATACACTACCAAACGTTAGGTAGATAGCTAGTGGGAAGCAGCCGCATAGCACAGGGAGTTCAGCTCGGTGCTTTGTGACCGCCTGGAGGGGTGGGATAGGGAGGGTGAGAGGGAGGGAGACGCAAGCGGGAAGAGATATGGGAATATATGTATATATATAACTGATTCATTTTGTTGTGAAGCTGAAACTAACATACCATTGTAAAGCAATTATACTCCAATAAAGATGTTAAAAAAAAAAAAAGTAAATTGTGAAATCATATGATATTTGTCTTCCTCTGTCTGGCCTACTTCAATTAGTATGAAAATCTTTAGGTCCATCCATGTTGCGGCAAATAGTATTACTTCATTCTTTTTTATGGCTGGGTAATATTACATGGTATAAATATACCACATCTTCTTTATCTACATGATATTGCTTATATATGGAATCTAAAAAACCATGATACAAGGGAACTTATATACAAAACAGAAATAGACCCACAGACATAGAAAACAAATTTATAGTTACCAAAGGGGAAGTGGGGGGAGGGATAAATTAGGAGTTTGGGATGTACATATGCACACTACTATATATAAAATAGATAACCAACAAGTACCTACTGTTTAGCACAGGGAACTATACTCAAGGAATCTGAAAAAAATATATATGTATATCTATCTATCTATCTATCTCTCTATCTATCTATCTATCTATATATATACACACACACACATATATAAGTGAATCACTTTGCTGTACACCTGAAACTAACACAGCATTGTAAATCAGCTATATTTCAATTAAAAAATAAGTTTAAAATAGTCAGTTGCAATAAGCAGAGTGGGGAATAGCAGAATGAAGGAGGAGAGAAGACTTTCAATAGAGAAGATTTGGGAAATGCATAAAGACATTCTGCCTTCCAGAGAAAGAGCCAGAGCTAAATCTACTCTGCTCTCTACCCTGTACTCTAACTTGACCTCTTCATATAAACTTTGAAACATGTGGGCCTTTGAATTTTTCAATGGCATATAAATAAGAAATCCCAAGAGCAAAGATCAGATTTAGAGCCTAAAGAAAAAGAAGAAAATATATTTTTCACTTGAGATAATTTATTACTATTATTTTCACTAATGATAATTACAAAGAGGTTTTCCTTTTCCACAGAAAGCTTTCATTCAGGAAGGACATTGGAATTAAGGTTTAAGTTGATTGGAAACAAAAAGTACAATAATATTCATTTAAGAATCTACTTGACATATTCCAGGCACTCTTCCCTTTCTCTGTTTCAGGAATGAGGGAGGGATTTTTTTGGCTTTCCTGAGTTCTGAGCCTCTAAAGAGATAGGAGCAAAACAGCTAAAAGAAACCAGAGGAGAGCTGTGGTTCATAATGGGGCTCACAGGACTTCAGAGTGAGGTATTGGGGTTCGAGTGACAACATTTCCTTCCCAGATGCCTTTACTCAGGTGTGAAATGGAAAGAGTTTGTTTGTCTCTTGACAATTATTCCCTCCAAATACTTTCTTTATACATGTGTGTTAGAATGATGAGTTACCACATGGTTAAACCCAGAAATCTCTAAAAATAGAATCACCTTCGGTAAGTCATGGAAAAGCCAAGCCTCCAGGATACAATTTATGAAAACAGAGATAATGAATAATAATTGGAACCTCATATTTATTAACAGCTATGATATCTAATATTCCTGGTATAGCCTCTTAATCACATTAGAAATGACTCACTGGTGCTCTTTAAGTCCAATAATTGCACTAAAGGCTTAGCTAGATTTCTGGTTTTCTTGGCAGATAAAGGAGACTCTGACCTCTGCTCTTGCTGAGATGTGGTCCTTTCATGAAAATCCAATACTTAAAAAAAATCTTTTTAGCTCCTCAATCAGTTTAATTTTACTTTAAAAAGATCTCTACCACTTAAGGCAACCTAATAGAATTCCAGATGAAGACCCCTTGTCACCTGTATTACCTATGTACCTGAGATAGGGGAGTGACCCATAGGATCTTCAGCAGAAGTAATGGTGACCTTTGTAAAGGGCTAGAACATTACATATTTAAAAAATACATGAATAATTGACATCTGGAAAACATTGTTCTGGTCCTATGACGGCTACAAAGGTCATATGGATCAGAAATGTTGTTTAGAAGCTCACGGTTTTGTAATGGATATGAAATGTGTGCATAAATAACTCAAATAATAGTCAGAACTAATATAAATCCACCCTAAACAAAAAACCAATATGAGAATACAAATCAGAGAATAGCAGCCATAGAAGTTAAAACAAGCAAAATGTATTCCTCCTACAGAAAATAGGGATGTTTTAAATGAAGAATACGGCAAGTTCTAAATGGAAAGACAAGATGTAAGAGAAAGTAAGGGATATTTTTGATATAAGGAACAACTCGGGCAATAAAGTTAGGCTAGAAATTATAAGGATATTTATTCCAGGTTTCCAGGGTCATAGAATATATTTTCACCAATGGCAATAAAGTGGGAGAATTACTTTCTGGGTCATGAAAATTTTTGGATGCATGTGAAGAATTAGGAGTGCTGAGTGAAAGCTTCTTGGAAGGAGACTACCTGAGACCTTTATGTGATTAGAGCTAGACACTTAGAATATTAATCTGTCAATAGTTATTAAGATAGATTTTGGTGGTTAGAAACTGAGCGAAGTATTCCAACTAAGAGATTACTGTTGTGAAATTTTTGTAACAGTACCATTAGAGTGGCAAATATTAATATTGGCACCTGATTAGATGGCAGACACAAAAGTCCAGGAAAAAAATGCTATGAAATATTTTATTTAGGGTAAAATTATTACATGTCTGTTCTACAAAATACTAATTAAAAAGAGTTGCTATACCTAAAAGTGCTCTCTGGTGAAATGTGTTGAGTAAATAATAAAAAGCCTTCATTTTATTGACTGGCCTTGTCAAGAGAGTGGTATTATAAATGTTGATATCTAAAGACTAATAATGATGATGATGATGATGATGATGATTTCAACAACACTGTGTCAAACAGTGTGTCAAACTCTTTATATGCATTATCTCATTTAAATCCATTAGTGGCCTTATGAAATAGGTATTATTATTATGCCCATTTATGAACAAAAATCTTCAGATGCAGATAGCTTAATAATTTGCCTAAGGTCACATGGCTTATATGTCATGAATCTGCAGTTTGAACACAGGCAGTAGACTCCTAACCTACACTCTTAACCATGATGATATAATTACTAAGAAATTATTTATATATGTGATTTTAAAAGTATTTAATAGAGGGTTAAACTGTTATTAAAAATGTAAAAATAGAAACTCCCTAAATGTTCTAAATTATGGAATAAATACACCCTTTTTATGAAATAGTGTTAGTAGGCATCAAAACCTATATTTTCAAGTACTAGTCATGTCACCTGACTATAACCAAGTTCAATATTAAGTGAGAAATACAGCACACAAAACAATATATAGTGTGATTTTGTAGCTGATTACATAAAAAAAGTAAAAGAAAGAGAACAGCACATTTGCACATTTTTCCTAACTGATATGTTTATATGTGAGTTCAACTTTTTCATATTTTTCTCTATTTTCTAAATAAACCATAATTAGCATGTATTACTGTTATAGTTATTTGAATTTTATAATCAACATTTGAGCATTTTCATCGTAGAACAGGATAGGCAATGATCTCTACGTTTATGTTATCCACCAGCTGAAATCTCTCTAATCACCATCCATTCCTCTTAAAAGAAAATCCAAACCTTTCAATGGCCTCCAAGGCAAAAGTCAGAATGAGTAGGTGATCAGGTCAGTCTGGTTCAAGGAAAGTATTTTGGGAGATGAGATTGACTTATTAAAGTAGGGCCAGATGAAAGAAAAGCAAACAATGTGTGGCTATAGCTCTTCATATGGGACATCATCAAAATCATGGTTCCACATTTGCCTGAGCTGAGGAAAGGTGACAACATTTTGTTTTCACCTAATTCCTTACATACCTGTATTTGTTTGAAGTTTTCCATTTTGTGTGTAATCTAAACTGCCAAGAGAACCCCATGTTTTATTGCTTTCATATATTAGTGGGCATTAAGACATTAGTGACTAGTCTTTGAGAAATAGTCATGGTGAAGCTGATATATTCTAAGTATTATGTCTTTCTCAGAGTTAACCATGTCACCATAGATTACTGAGCAATCATTTTAGCTACAGCTAGAAAATCCATTTCAGACTGGCGATTTTCTTTCTCTTTTCTTTTTACTTGTTCTGTTGTATGACTAGGGGTCAGGGACCCATTTCAACATATATAACTTTCAAAATTAAACTTGGCTAAAACAGTGAGACTTAATTTTCAAACAATTTGTTCAATGTTGTTAACACAAACAGATAAAGTTGGATTGTTTAGCAAGTTGATTTTTTTTTCTTCAAATTAAAGGATTAGTTTGAACCATAAAAGGAAGACAGTCTTACTGTTAGTAAATATGAGAGCTTTTCATATTCAGGGAGATTTTGAATATTTGAAATACATTTTTTGTTGTTTTCCTATAAGTTTAAAAAATCAAACATTAACATGCAGAAAACTTAAACCAAATGTAAAACAAAGAGTGGAATATATTTTCTATGTAAGGAAGAGAGATATTTTTACTAAGAATACACAGTGGGAAAAGGAGAATGAGTAACTGACAGTTTAAATTTTTAAGGGTGAAGAGAGAGAGCCATCTGTAGTTAATCAGCATAAATCTATAGCTTGCCTTAGCTCCACAATTAAGATACTCATAAAAATCCACTGTGTAAGAGCTTTCCTGAATCATAATTTAACCACTATACTCTATCCAATGACTTTTTTATTCTTCAATTTAAGACCACCAAGAAAATACATGAAGCAAATAGGTGCTGAAAAAAATATTTACCAGTTGGCTGTTACTTTTGTTCTTGTTAATATAAGTGATAAGAAGTAATTATTTTAATGATTTGATCATTCTAATTTTATAATTTATATTATTTATTAATATGTTATATAATAATAAGAGATGAAATAGATTTACATTTCATAAATCAAATTAAAAGAAACTTTAGATGTTTTAATTTTGGAAGAAGCAATTATCATATCACCATAATAATAATGTATGGGAAACTATGGACTCTAGCTCTAGTGTGCTTGAATTTTAGGAGACAGATTTTCATTAACATATGTTCCATTTCATTTTGTTGCATTTTATATATATCTAAAATATTATCAAGTTTCAGAAAATATAGAAGATATATGGATGGATTAAAAAACAAAATACAATAAAGAAAAATTGTTAACTTGGAAAAAGGTGGAATTCAAACTCAAACACTTGAACAGTGGATTGGTGAAATCAAGATAAAGCTTTTATCACATATTCATGTCTTTTACAGCAGAGAGAAGAATTTTAGTAAATGAGGCAGAAATGAGATTTGGAGCTTAGCAGAAACAGGACATTCAGAGTCACTAGATAGTCAAAGAAATATTGGGGAAGAAAATGACATTTTCAACGTTTCCTGAGATGATGTCTAACCTAATTTTATTTAAATCTCTAAAAGTAACATAATGTCAGTGGACATCTGGATTAACCTGAAGAAAACCCTCAGTCGATAAGTTTGAGAGAGAGAAAAGAACAAAGAAGCTGTGACAATATTGATGAGAACTTCAGTGGAGGGTACAGAATAATAAAAGCTTGGTAGAGAAAGATGCAGTTAAATAAAGAGACAATTATGTATGGCTATAACATAGATGAGGAAATGATCTTCTATAAGCAAACTTAAAATGTTAACAGTGGTTGAGTTTGTGAAGCATGAGGCTCTCAGAAGAGTAAAAAACAAAGAAAAATAGTGGCCAAGAGATGTATAAGGGCACAGTTAGGAAGTACCCTTACTCTAGAAGGGATTGGAATAATTAAGTACCATCCTATGCATGGATTAAGGAAGACTTTGTACAAGGGGATTCTGTAGAACACTTACTTGCCTGTGAAAAGATCTGCCCCTCCCCAATTAGGAGAAAAGTAGCTCTGTACTCAAATCAGCTTGGAAAGTGCTGTAGAACATTGCCACACTCCACCATGGAAATTCATAATTCATATTAGCACACCACAATTCCTAAAAAATTGTGCATTGAAAAATAAATATTTTTAACCAATTTACCTTTATTTAACACAGTGTTAAAGCCTCTTGCAAGGGACATCATTTACTCTCCCATGAAAGTGTAATAAAAGTTGTAAAATAGTAATTTTTTTATTTGGCCGAGTTGGGTCTTTGTTGCTGTGCGTGGGTTTTCTCTAGTTGAGGCGAGTGGGGGCTACTCTTCGTTGCAGTATGCAGGCTGCTCATTGTGGTGACTTCTCTTGTTGTGGAGCACGGGCTCTAGAGAGCAGGCTCAGTAGCTGTGGCGCATGGGCTTAGTTGCTCCACAGCACGTGGGATCTTCTCGGACCAGGGATCGAACCCATGTTCCCTGCGTTGGCAGGCGGATTCTCAACCAGTGCGCCAGCAGGAAAGTCCCAGAAAATAGCGAAGAGAACGTTCAAAAATTTAAGCCTATACTGAGCTGAGTTCCTGTGATTTTTCTGAACAGTAAATTATATTTTCTGGAAATATCCATATTGTGTGTGTGGTAACAATTTTCTTCCTGAATTGTTACTGGGTTTTGGACTAGAGTAGAGAGCAAGCCAAGTAACAGGTGCTGCCAAATAAGAATGAAATACAGAGTAGGCCTTCCTTGTCCCTTTCTCATCCACTCATGGACCCTACAACAAAAACCAAGACCAGTAGTGGCAGTAACTGGACTTAGAGGGTCTTCTCTTTGAGTTTGCACAGAGAGAGGACTTCTAGCAAAAGCCATACTACTAGTTGCTATTCTAAGAGAATAAGTAACTTGTAGTATACACATATGATAGAATAATACTGAGTAAGAAAAAGGAGCAAACTATTGACACATGCTACAGTAAGGATGAATATTATATTGACAAATGAAACCAGAAGAATATATGCCGTATAGGTCCATTTATATGAAGTTCTAAAACAGGTAAAAATAATCAATGATGAAAACAGATCAGAAAAGTGCTTGCTTCAGGAGATTTGTTGGCTGCCAAGAAGCACAGTGGAACTTTCTTTGGGGGATGAAGAAGTTCTATATCTTGACTGTGGTATAGGTTACATTGGAGTATATACCTGTCAAAATCCATCTAATTGTATACTTAGGATCTGTGCATACCATTATATGTAAATGTCACATCCCCCTATAAAAAAGAAACAATAAACAAGTTTAGGACTCTAGTTAGTAAAGTTTCTTTTTTTAATAATTATATGGGTTAGAAATTCAGGAACTACTTTTTATGTAGTTTTAGCTTAAGAAGTGAGTAAATATATTAAAGGTAACAGGACACAAATTTCTCGCTATTGATTATGAAGTTCTTCATATAAAAATGTGTTAGACTAAATATACTCTGCAGAGCTGGAGTGGAATTGAAAATCTCAGAATGTATTCATATTTCATAAACACATACATGCACATGTACATATGTAATAAATGTACACACATATATATATGTAGATACATATATTTTTGGAATTCTGTCTGGAGAAAATGGATTTAGTGCAGAATCATGAACATGGTAACCAAATAACCACTATGTCACCCACAGCTTTTAAAACTTTCAAAAAATAGATGAGGATTCAGAAGGAAAAGGGAGATCATACACTTTACAATAAAATGCTAAGCTTTTTAGCTCAGGGAATCAGTTTTATACTGTTTCCTATTCTTCACATTAGCATTACCTACAAAGTGCTAAGAGCATGATAGCTTCTTGATTAGTACATGCTAGTTATAGCATGTACTGATCGAGTAACCAGTGCTGATTGGGTAAGGAATTGTGGTTTCCTTACTGGCTTTAGAGACAGAACTTGTCTACATTTCTTAAGAGGCGTGAAGGAAGTGATGAAAGAAATAGCATGGACATTTAAAAATATGTCTGCAAAGTCTCTTGACACTTCTTTCATTGAGATAGGGATCTGTGTGCCCCCTCCTTAAAAATGGGTGTATCGTTGTGGCTGTTTCAACCAACAGAGTTCAGCATTCAACAGGACAAAATATTAGCAACTCCTGAAGCTGGATCTTAAAAACTGATGTAGCTTCAGCCTTGATCACTGGAATATTCATACTTGAAATCCTTAGATGCCATGCAAACACTATGGCAGCTTGGGGCTGTCAAGCTGTGAAGAAGCTGAAAGTAGCTCAAATGGAGAGACTACATGTAGAGGCTTTGAGACCCCACAGACATACACACACACACGTGCACACATGAACATATGTCCCCTTACACACACACTCACACACATGCCCAGAAAGCTCCAGTTGTTCCAATCACCTGATGTTCCAGTTCCAGCCACAGTCTGGCTGGAACTGCATGAGAGAACCCAAACCAGAACTCCCTATTCTGAGTCTTTCCCAATTTCCTAATCCACAGAATCCAAGACAGCATGAGAGATAACACAGTGATAACTGTTGTTTTAAGCCAATAATAAGTTGTTACATAGCATTAGATGGCCAGAACAAATGTGCTTCTTCTTTGTTTTTCTTCTTTTTCCTCATACGACCTCAAATTTAATGATGTTTGGTTACATATAGTGTCTGAAATGAGTGTAAAATTCAAGAGTCTTTAAGTATACAATAACCAGAAAATACCCACCTATATTCACTAATGCCGGGTTCTGCAGAGAAAAAGAACCAACACACTTATATAGACTTATTTTAAATAATTGGCTCACATAATTGTGGAGGCTAAAAAAGTCCAAAATCTGATTGGAGACACAGGCTGGAGATCCAGGAAAGAGTTGCAGTTTGAATCCAGGGGCAGTCTGCTGGTGAACAAGGGAGGGTTGATGATGCAGAAAAAGTACAAAAGAGGTCTGCTGGCAGAATTCCTTCTTGCTCAGGGAAGGTAAGCCTTTTGTTCTAGTCAGACCTTTAACTTATTAGATGAGACCCACCCACATTCTGGAGGGTAATCTGCTTTACTCTAAATATACTTATTTAAATATAAATCTCACCCAAGAATCATGTTTACATCTAGAATAATGTGTCACCAAATATCTGGGCACCATGACACAGCCAAGTTGGCACACAGAATTAACAGTTACACTACCTAAGTAAAAAGCAAGGTGATCTCTTTTGATACAGCGTCAAATTTCTTCATTAATTGCTTGAAAGACAGAAGGGAAGTTTTTTTAACCTTTCTTGCCTCATTATCATTCTGTATGACATTAGTTTAGTAATACAATTTATAAGGATATTATAAAATTATAAATAAAAGTTGCTAATATGTCTAACACATTTATGCCTGGCATACAGTGAGCATCAATGAATGGTAACACCTGTACTCTTCACTTTAATATTATGTCATGGATAAACAGAGAAATATATAACAATAGGATTGGTACCTTGGGGGTCATCTAGTCCATATTTATGTCAAAAACATCTTACTATTCTTTTTATTCATTGAATAGAAGCGAGAATATGAAAGGCAACAATGCAATACCTGTGCAACGAGGTGTCCCACATCCTGGCAGTACTAACTGATCCATTTAGTTGAGCCCTTTAGAGGCAAGGAATCCCTCCCAACGTAATATTGTCAGCAGCCACTACTAACAAATAGGATTTGATATTTACGATGAAACAATGTTTTCCTGACCATGGTCCAGTAATTCCACCATCATTAAATATACATTCCGGACCTCCTACTATGTGCCATGTCCTGTGTCCTTTTAACATATGCTACCTACTCTTCACATTTATTAATTTCCCTCTAAGCTTTATGTATGCATGTATAGCCTTGCTTTAAAAAATGTAGCCTGGTAGACACCTTATATTTGTTACGTACTACTTTATCCTGGATGCATTTATGAAAGGAAAGGTGAGGTTATGAGAAAGATGTGGTGTAAGAGAGAAATTTACCTGGGTACAATTACTGAGATAATTTCCAAGTCCTGGGGCCACATTTGGGAACTAAGATGAAAGAGACACCAGTGAAATATAATGATTCAAGGAATTCAGTTCAAGGGGTACAGTAAAGATATAATATTCCAAACATAAATTGACCAATTCTGTTTCTGTATAGTTCAATAAAATACTAAGCATTGGGTAAGTCCAAACCAGAATAAGTTGTCTTAGAAGTAGACTATAACAGTAATTTGTTAAAATAAATAATGAATATTGGGGAAATATGAAGGCAAATTTCTTTATTCACTAAGTATCCATCAACAGATTAATGGATAAAGAAGATGTGGTATATATATATATATATATATATATATATATATATATATATATATACACACACACACACACACAATGGAATACCACTCAGCCATAAAAAAGAATAAAATTTTACCATTTGCAGTAACATGGATGGACTTGAAGGGCATCATGTTAAGTGAAATAAGTCAGACAGAGAAGACAAATATTGTAAATATCAGTTACATGTGGAAGTTAAAAAATCAAACAAACCAGCGAATATAACAAAAAAGAAGCAGACTTACAGGTATAGAAAACAAACTAGTGGTTCAGTGGAGAAAGTGGAGAGTGGCAAGATAAGGGTAAGGGATTAAGAGGTACAAACTATTATGTGTGAAATAAATAAGCTATGAAGATATTTTGTACAACACAGAGAATATAGTCAAAATTTTATGATAACTATGTCAATGTCAAATGTAATATTAATGTAAAATGATAAGTTAAATAATAATAATTATAATAAACTTATGCTGACCTGTTATATAAAATAATTTATGATAACTATAAATGGAATACAACCTTTAAAATGGTGAATCAGTATGTTGTACACCTGTAACTTATATAATATTGTACCTCAACTATATTTCAAAAATTTCTTTTTTAAATTGACTGGCCTTAATGAAGAATAATGGCAATAATTTTATTCTGAAAGGATAACTCCTAGCACTTACAATAAGAAGAGGAGATTGATGCTGGAAAGATCAGTTAGGTGAAAAATACTGAGGACTTGAACCAAGGCTCTTATGATGGTAGAAAGGAGGTGACAGGTTGAAGAAACATTCAGAAAACCAGGTAATTCAAGTGTGACATAAAAAGGATGATTCAAGGATGACCCTGGGGTTGCAGACTTGAATAACTGAATGCTTTAACTAGACTAGATTTATTTACCAGAATAAAATATGGAAGAGATTGGAATAAAAGGCACAGATTCGGAGCCTAGAAAAATAACAAGCTGAGTTTAGTTTAAAATGTTCAGCTTGAGATTCTCAGAGATTTATTACATCTACTCACATTAGTGTCAGTCCATCATTTCAGTCTCTTTGACTCTTCACAAATATCAGTTTTTCATCTGCATTGTGAGCTAGGCTTCCTGGCTGTGATATCATTGATGATGAGAAATGTGTGAAATGAAATAGGATTAAAATTATCCTTCCTTGAGCCCCTTCTTTGTATCAGACACCTCTCTACATGATATTCATATATTTGTTTTAATCTAAAGTTCAGAATTGTTAATGAGTATAAACTAGGTCTTTGTGAAATGTGCCTTTTTTTGAGGTCAATTATCCTCATAAATATATCTAAACAATACTCATAACCAATTGGATACTCTTGATACTCAGTGGTAGACAGGAAGAGTTCCATTAAATATTTTACAGAGTGGTAATTTGAGACATGCAGAGAAATCTTTCTGGTTAAATACATATTATCTCCTTCCAAGTATTTTAATACCTTTTCCATTTCTTTCACTCAGCTTTCACATGCTACCCTGTTATTGAGCTATCGGGGATGCTATCCACCTCTGTTAAGGAGGCCACAGGATGAATTGTGTCTTCATGTTGTAAACCATTTAGAGTTTTCTGGGTAGGGTAAATGTTACCACTTGAGGGCATCCTGTCATTATGTTCTGTGATAGTCCTGAACTTCTAAATCTACCTCAAAACCATAGCTCTCTGACAGAAGGAACTAAGGGAAGGAAAAAAAATCTTTGCCGGAAACGCTGAGGCAGCAGTGAAAATGGTAATTTACCATGCTAAATTGGTGTTTCCTGGAGTACTAGGTCAGTGAAGAATGTATTTCAGGAAATGCTAAGTCAACAGAAGAGGGCAAGTGACACAGATAGTAGTTGATGGAATCTTCCTGGCAGGGACCAAAATAGATCTTTCAGACACACTGAGTGCTCTACACGTTAAAGTGATTTTGGAGGAGGAATCTGCATTCAAAGTCTTCTTTGAGCAGAGCAAGCAAGGAAAGCACCACAGTCAGCAACATTCCTTCAGGTAATAATGGCAGCTTTTCTACTTTGAGCCCATCAGTTGTGGGGAAGAAGTTGAGAATGAATTACATATCTAATTGGAAAATTTTAATTGACTGTAACCCTAAACATTTAGGATGTTTTTCCCTTGGGTCTTCAATAAATATGATCAGACAAATGCATTAAAATATGTGTAAGTATGTCTGAAAATTTAGAATTACTGTTAGAATACTTCTTCTATCTAATGTAGAATAGTAAATTTAAAATATACTCATTATGAACATTTAATTTTCCCTCTGTGCCTATTCAGGGTTACAGAAAATAACAAAAAAACATAAAACCTAACTAAGGCATAGTTCTAAGGAAGGAGAAGTATTGTGCCCTAAAGAGAAAGCCATAGTCAAAATTAGGGTGCAGTATACAAAATTATATTATAAAATATTAAACTCTGGTGAACCAATACATTTAATTGATCTAATAAAATCTACTGTTTGGGAGAGTGTCAAAGTATTTATGAAAAAAAGTAAGTTTCTAGTTTCATCCAACCCCTCAAATTTTTAGCAGTACATTTTACAATTAAAATGGATAACAATAATTTGTAGTACACCAAATTGCCTTTACTATTGTTGGGGGAGTATAAAAAGTCATATTTTTGGAAAAAAAAGCATATATGACAAGCCTATTTCTTGTATTTAAAGGACATTGAACTATTTTTTTCTATTAAATTTAGTATGATGAGTATAATATAAAGAGGAAATATGTTTACAATATGGAAACCCAAATCAGAGCTAATCATAAAGAAATTATACCCATGTATAACAAAACATAACATAATATATAACTCTTAAGTACCAAGGTTAATTATATTTACAGAGCAGCTGGTTAGTCTTAGGAAATTTGGTTCAATACCATTCCTGACAGTTTTTAAATGAAGGGATCATGAGTGATAGATTTTTTTTCTGTCTTCATGGTTTAATGCTTCTCACCAGTAGCTACTTTCAGGCTATTAGCAGCCACAGCAGGTCAGCAGAGGAATGAGCCATGTCAACTCGTTATTGGTTTAGGGTCAGTGTTCTTTAACACACTGTCATGACTGCTTCCTTATGACAAGATAGCATCTTAAAAAGATCTGGAAGTAAACTTCTTGTTAAAGGCAAACTATCAATTCTCCCAACCAGGAATATTTGTCAGCGATTTTCTCAGAAGCTTGGTCTTAGATTTCTATTCAAAATAGAGTTAAAATCCTGCTTATTCATTCAGGGGAAAAAAAAAAAAAAAAAGCCCTGGGTCCAGAAATAGAGACTATGACGGTCAGATAAAATAAAATTTTCTAGTTTGGATTTTACTGATAGCTTCAGTAAGACAGAAGCTCTAGTGGTAGTAGACTAGAAAAAAACATCCATTAAGGAATTGAAAGTCATTTATTGTAGGCAAACCAACAAGGAGTGGAGGACAAAATCTAGTGAGTTCTTGTTTATAGTAAATTTCAAACAAACGTGTATGTGATGTATAATAATCTACTACCCCAAAATGATTTCCTTGAGGGAAAAAAAAGTTGCTACCCAGCAAACTTTATTTATTTTTTTAATAAAGTTTTTTTTTGATAAATTTATTTATTTTTTCTTTGGCTGTGTTGGTTCTTCGTTGCTGCGCACGGGCTTTAGCTAGTTGTGGTGAGCGGGGGCTGCTGTTCGTTGCAGTGTGCAGGTTTCTCATTGCGGTGGCTTCTCTTGTTGCAGAGCATGGGCTCTAGGTGTGTGGGCTTCAGTAGTTGTGGCACGTGGGCTCAGTAGTTGTGGCTCGCGGGCTCTAGAGCTCAGGCTCAGTAGTTGTGGTACACAGGCTTAGCTGCTCCGTGGCACGTGGGATCTTCCTGGACCAGGGATTGAACCCATGCCCCGTGCATTGGCAGGCAGATTCTTAACCATTGTGCCACCAGGGAAGCTCCCAGCAAACTTTAAAAGCAACACTAGGAAAAAACACACAGAGGTCATTACTATGAAATTTTTAATCACCTTATAAATGGAGGGTAAAAAGCAATGGATTGCAGGACTAACTCCTTTTTCATCTAATCAACAAGTTGCTCCTGTTCCATGCAATGAATATCATGGCCTTTTTAAGCAGCATGGGGGATCCATTTATTGTGAGAAGAGATTTGCTGAATAACTGTAAAATGCAGAGATAATTTTGGAAATCAGTTAACAGCTTTGCCGTGGACACTCTCAGATCCCACCTGCCCATGATATCTGTTCCTCTCCAACAGGCATCTGGAAATCACTTTTCTTGCAATCATCAGCCAAGGTATCTGCCCAGTTTAAAAAAAAAAAAAAAGGAGTTTCAAAAAGTGACAGTGACAATGACATGTGCTAATTCTTGGCGTGGTAAAGATAAGGGACATGAAAAATTGTCATTAGTGTCTATTAATTTCATTGTAAAACAGAAGAAGGAAATGTGTTTCAGATTTTTTTCATTAGCACATGTCTGCTGTGGTTCTTTGTGTGAATGACATGAAAGGAAGGTGAGTGGTGATATGAAAAAGGTACAGTCTCTTTTGGTGGTCCATAAAGGTATTCCTCACTCTATTGGCTAGAAGGAGATGGGCTTGTTAAAAGATGTTGCAAATTGAATCTTTACTGTTATTTTGAATATCAATTATAAACTTTTGGAAATGTAATTTTCTGGAATTTTACTTTTACCCTGTCATAATACAAAACAAAATAGTAGCATTCATTTTTGTATCAATATTTAAAGCAGAGATAATGAAATTCTGAAAAAATATGTAAAGATGCTCAAAAGCATAACATATATAAAGTCATTCCCATATTTAGCAAAGTAGCTTATATAAAGAGGAAAAGCAGTAATAAGAATTTAACCAAAAGCAGTAAACTCATTCTGAACCCTTCCTCCCCCTTTCTCACCCTCAGTTTTTATTCAACCAATTGTACATATTCAATGGTAAAATAAGTAAATGATTTTTTGAGAATAGTTAGTAGATAAATACATTTTAGGCTTGAAGACATTACTTTGGAATAAAGGAGTGAAGGAAACACAAAAGAGCAGAGATCATGATTCAGAGCATAACAGTAACACAGTAAGGGAAAGTATATTTCCTTGGACATGTGTGACATTCAGTAAAGCCCAATTATCTGAATAGTGAAATACTGGCCTCCTTTAAAATTATATAGATGTCAATTTTTATAGATCTCTACACAAACAGGTATTCTGTTATTGAGTTCTGACTTAAATGGCAGACTTCTATTTCCAGTAGCATGATGGTCTCTACACCCTGAATGACCATCTCCATAAAACCAATGAAGTGTTTGAAAATAAAACATTTTAAATCTTATTTACTGCATTCCTGAGCAGGCATGATAGAAAAAGACATCATCAGAGACCAAGGTAAAGCTAAAGCAGAAGAAATCCTAGAGAGTAAGTGATCTCCAAAACCAGCTGGGGGCTTTGGCCTAAAACTGGAACCCCCAACATGCTATATCTGTCTTTTAAAACTCCAGAGACTAAGCTCTTAACCATTACATATAGACATATAGTGCCTGACCATATGAGAAACCCCAGACCCAATTTCACATAGCCTCGTGAAGTCCTGCAGTTAGGTTTCCTGATGTCTTTTGGACCAGGAAGAAAAAGTTTTGCTTTTAAACTGTTTTACAGTTTAGAAGACATTTAGACATCTATTTCCTCATTTAACCTCAAAACGACTCTATGATGTCAGAATCTTTTATTACCCTGGTTAAGCAATTAGGAGACCCATGGTCAGCGAGAACAGTGAGAACAAAGACTGATGCAGAGTTTGGAATTAAACCTAGTTTTTCTGATTCTGAAGCCTGTTTGCTGTCCAAAACTGTCCAAACACAGTCTGTTAATGTGGTGAACTTCACCTCCTAAAGCATCTAGCCTACATCTGCAGAGTAGTTCCTGCTCTGGGAAACTTTAACTTCCTGCCTAATAGATTGTTAAGAGCCTTAAAAATGTGCAACAGTTTTAAAAAATTTATTTATGTATGTACGTATGTATGTATGTATGCATTTTCTGATGACCCAACTTAGAAATACAGAGCAGCAGAAAACAATGATACCCACGTCATCCTGAGGCTTTTCTCAGAACAGTAAGGTAATGGTCTTTAAAATAGCTATGGAGGTTATTAAAAACAATGTACTTAAGTCACACCTGAGTAGATAGTTCGATTAATCAGAACCAGAGGAGTTAACCAAAGTGTCAATTCAAAACCATCTCCGTCTGAGGTTTCATACCAATTCCTTTCTCTTCCTCAAATGCATTGGGCCATCTATGAGTCTGAAAAGGGTTTTGCATTAACAGTCCTAAAATCTGTGTTTAAAATTTTTATTTAATAAAACAATCTAATGGTTTAATCAGAAGCCTGATTTTAAAAAACCCAAAAAACTAAAAACAAAACAAAAATAACAAAGTAACCTAATACTCAACTGCAGAAATTTCATGGCAAATAAAATCTTACACAAAGAAAACAGTGGGAGTTAAGTTTTCATCAAAAGGAAAATTTTAATGATGATGGTGATGATGATATTGATGAAAATTGTGTATCATGTGAAACATATATTTCTATTTATCTACATCTTTCTATCTATCTATATCTATCTGTCTATCTATCTAATATCTCTCCCTTATATAATTAGAGGTAATCATATTAAGGTGTTTTCCTTTGACATTTGAGATATTCGCAAATGGAAGAGTACAGGGACTAGGTCTATACCATTAGAAGGACAACCTATTACACTGCAACACTGAGGCTACTAATGAAATGGGGGACTAGCTTCCACAGTCCTGAGGGATTTGACAGACAGCTCAGTAATCCAGCAGATGACAGTTTTACATCCTGGAGGCTGGTAGTAGAGTAAGTGAAAAGAATTTTGAATACATATTTGGATGGGTGAATTTCTCTCTTTCTCCTCTCTCTCTCACTTTGATTTTTATCATCCAAAAAGAGTGAAGTACCAGAAAAGTGTCATTTACAAAACAAAAACAGACCCACAGACATAGAAAACAAACTTATGATTATCAAAGGGGAAAGGGGGGAGGGATAAATTAGGAAGATGGAATTGACAGGTACACACTACCATATATAAAATAGATAACAAACAAGGACCTACTGTATAGCACAGGGATCTATACTCAATATTTTCCCCTATAAGGAAAAGAATCTGAGAAAGAATATATATATATATATAAAATACATATATATATATGTATATATATAAACTGAATCACTGTGCTGTACACCTGAAACTAACGGGGCATTGTAAATCAACTATACTTCAATTTTTTAAAAGAAAGATGAATTTTGGTCTCTTCACTGATACAGTGCAAAGATGACTGAGGTACATTTGTGCACCTTGCCTCCACCCGCAGTAGGAAATTCTTTTTCCAGCTCCTCATTCAAACTCTGCCGTCTCCTTCAGGCTTCTCACAAAATAGTAATAATAACAACACTGCTAAATTGCAAAACTATCCCTCTTCAGAAATTCATAAAACTCTTCCTAAATATCATTTTATTTAATTATTACCACAGCTGTAATATGCTAGAAGGGCAGGCACTTCCATCTCCATTTTGTAGATGGAGATACTAAAGTTTAAAGTGGAGACTTATTACTGAGGCTCACAGTGATTGCTCCTTCTTGTGAAGTCTTACAGAACACGCAGCCTGTACCATTTTTTAACCTAGGTCTTTGATGGAGATGTTAAGATCTTTCTGATGAGTAATAACATAATGGCAACTACCACGTATCATTCTTGCTATAAGTCAAGCACTGTCGAAGAGTTTCACATGTATCAATTCATTTAATCCTCACCATACCCTATGAGTTAGGCAATATTTTATTCACATTTTACAGATGAGGAAACTGAAACACAGAGAGGTTGAATGACTTCTGCAAGGTGGTAGAGACTGGATATAAACTATAATGGCTTGGTTCCAGAATTTGTATTCTGGTAGACTAGCCTTAAATTCCAGTTTTGGTATAAATGGCATTGCCTTTACTATTTTCAGTGATAACTAAAATGCTTTATGCTTAATTATAGCTGCAAGGATACTTTCAATTATTTAATAGAATAATTGTGGAATTCTGTTTGAAAACTATCAACCTCCAAATGCTCATGGAGAAGCTTATCAGCGATCTGTGCCTGTCCCAAGCCCTATAACTCAATGACTTGTTAACTATAATAGAATATAATGTAGATTAGAAAATGGGAGTGATAGCTCCTAAGATCATCAGGTTTCTTTGGCCAAGTATAATTTTACTCTTGATATATTAAAGTGTGTCTCTGAAAGAAGAAGGGTAGAGACCAACCGTATTTATAGTTATCCCATATTTTACAAATCAGTATATCAAGGGAACTAGGTGTTGTTATTTTGTTTATTTGACAAAGTTGTTTTACTTTTCTATTTTACCTTTGGTTCACATCCCCAAGAGCAGTTCAACATTTTAACATGTTTTCACTTTAGTAAAAGTGTTCATTCCTGGAAAAACCACTGTGTCTCCATTATCCAGAATTCAGCTGGAAGTGAAGTGGTCCATGTTTCTCTCCACCGGAGTCCTAGAAAGTTGGGAAGTTTCACCATACCCACAATTAATGTCTCTCTCCTGGGTCCTGAAGTCCCCAGATTGGTCACAATGTATCCTACGGATATTTGTGAGATTAACTCTCCAGCATGATGGGCCCTGGCTCTTGGGATTTCCCCCCCTTCTAGTATTAAACATCCCCATAACCAATAATTTGGAAGTCATTTAGAAGGATCCTGCACAATTCCAGGTGATTGGTTAATCAACATATATTTAAGTGTTTGATATTCAATTCAGGGAATCTTGAAGACCGTTTAATTCAAAATACTAACAGAGATAGTGCAGGAGGACTAATGTCAACTCTCTGGCTTATTCCCATTGCAAAGATTTGATAATTTAAGCATTCTATATGAAGCTAGAGAAAACATAGTACAGTGGTTAAAAGCATATTCTGGAGGTAGCCTGCCTGGATTGACCTGATTATGCCACCTGGCAAGAGGGCATTTTCAAACACCTAGAATAGTGCCTGGTACATAGCATGCCATGCAAGAGTTCCTAGTATCATTATGACTTACAAAGAAGATGGTATCCTCTAGATTATTTGTACGCAAAGTATATTCTACCTATGAATGACGTGAGGAGACTGTTAAAAATATGTTTATGAACTCCACTCAGATCTATTTAATTTATATCTCTAGCAAGTTGCAGCCTAGAAATTTCTACTTGAAAAACATTGATGATGTTTATGCAGGGGGTTCTGACATAGTAGGTTGAAGACAATTCCTTGAGCACAACTGACGAAGACTTTTTTGACATATATAGCAGTAATTCCTTAATGCTGTTAAATCTTCACATTTGTAAGGTATTGCACAAAAAGTGCAAGAAGACTCCATCCTTGAGTATTTATAAAATGTCTAGCTTATCTATTTTGCTTGTTTTCTAGCTAGAATAGACATGGCAGTGTTCACATTCATCTCACAACAAAGTAGAGGATATTGAATCCTACCTTAAATTATCTCCCCATCCAGCCCTTAGGACGCTTTGGGTGCCATTAAAAAATTTTTGTGAACATTAGCAATTAAAGGGGCAAGGGCAGTAAGAGACCAGGTTATTCTTTTGAGAATCCTAATACAAAGGTGGTGAGTGGGTGTTTCCTTCAGCTTCCCCCAGTGTGATTGTTGGGGTACTTACACGTTAGGAACCACTTGAGCAAAGAAAGTGAAAACTCAATGCTCTGAAAGAGAAATGATGAGTTCTCAGAGCAAAAGAAGGAGTAACGCCAACAAGTAACAGAGACTCTGATGTGCCATAATCAGTCTGAACCAGCTCTACAGCAGAGTTAAGGGAAAGGAACAGCTTAAATCCTTAAGCACTACTAAAGAGAATGTGTAACCTTTGGGGAAGATTGTGAGACCGGTTAGCTCAAGAGGCTTAGGCAGGGTTCTCTCAGTTTCATTTAGAGGCAGTCAGTCAAGCTACTTCACATCACACAATATGAATTATACTCCTTGAAGATGAGGAGTGTATAGCTGTAAAATTGAGGGTGGAGGGAACAATGGTACTTACATTATCAGGTTGTTGTGATGGTTTAAAGGGATAATACTTTGAAAACACATAGAAGAGTCCTTTGCACATGATTGTGTTATGTAATTATTAGGGTAAACATTATAATATGTCTTATTAAGATTAATTTATACTGGAAGTCCTCAAAGTATGGCCTGTAGACTCCTGGATATCTCAGAGGAAATTTACACGTTCAAAAAGATCAAAACTATTTTTTTAAAAATTTAAATTGCGGTAAAAAATAAAAAAAGAAACATATCAGAATTGCTAAACAAAATGTGGTATATATAAACAACATTTTATTTATTCATCCAGCCATGGTGGACACTTGGATTGCTTCTGCCTTTTGCGTATTGCAAACAATGCTATTACTAGCATGGACACACAAATATCTATTCTAACTCCTGATTTCAATTCTTCTGAGTATATACTCAGAAGTTAGACTGATGGATCTTACAGTAATTCTATTTTCAAAATTTTGAGGAACCACCATGTTTTCTTTAGTGGCTGCATCATTTTACATTCCCAACAGTACATAAGTGTTCCAATGTCTCCACATTTTCACCAAGACTTGTTAATTTTTTTGTAGTAGCCATCTTAATTGGTGTGAAGTAGTTAGCCCTCATTCTTAAAGTGATAATTTCACTGGAATGGAGTTTTCTCCTAACTTTGTAGATATTATTCTTTGAATTCAGTCTTCTAATGCTGCTTCTGAGAATTCAGCTACGAGTATAAATAATCATCTTTTGTTTACAAGTAAATTTGTCCTTTCTTTCTGATTGCTTTAAAGACTGTCTGTCTTTAGTGTTCAGCACTTTGATTCATGTGTATCTAGGTGTTCACTGATCTATTTAAATGTACTTATGAAGCCAACAATGACCTCCAAACTAACTCCTAAAATACGTTAATATCTGTCCCTCAGTCTTTCTATACATTTTGGCGTTATTCAGCAGAAATAAATACTCCCATATATTAGAAATATTCTTTCAATTTTTGTGATTTTACATTCTCATAGTTTTCCTTTATCTAACTGATAATTCCATGTAGGCATTTTTTTAATATATTCCTTATTCTTATCTGATCTCTAAATATTTGCTATTCCCAAGATTGGTCCTAGGTTTTACTCTCTTCTCTCTATATATACCTTCTCTCTGAGTTATCACCTCCATGTCAGTTGCTTTACATATCAACTATATGCTCATGACTCCCAGTTATATATTTCTGGCCCAAATTTGCTCTGAACTTCATATACATGACAGATTTTGCTATATCGAGTGATCTCTGAAACTTATTAAGAATGATATTAATGGCTCTCACCATTCTAATAGTTTTCTCACTCAACTCAGTCTATTCCATATAAATAAATGATACCACCATCAAACCAGATGTTCAAGCCAAAATGTAGTAGTTAGTCCTCTCTCTGTTTCCCATACATCTAAACTCTTCACATATTTATTCTATAATTATCAACTACATCTTCACTGCTTATCCATAGTTAAAACCACTCTCATATCTCACCTTGTCACCTCCAATAAAATCTCTCAGACTGGGCTTTCCATCTTACCTTCATATAATCTATTCTATTTTAACTAGAGCAATCTTTTAAAAATGTAAATCAGATTAAGTTACTCCCCTGCGCAAAAGCTTCCAATGGACTTAGAATAAAATCTGAACTTCCTAATGATAGTCCACAAACTTAGCATGATTTTTTTCTTTGTCCACCTCTGCTACCGCTCTCTTCTTTGCTCACTGCAGCACAGGCATTTCCTTGCAGTTGCTTGAAGCTGATTTGTGCCTTGTAGTCTTTGCACTTGTTGTCTCTATGATTGAAATATTCTTTCTGGTTCTTTTCAGCCTTCAGATCTCAGTTTAAATTCCATTGAGGCCAAATCTCAATCCTTTCTTGAGTGGCACCATCCTCTCATTCCCAATCATTACTACTTCAAGGCTTTTTATTTTCTTTGAAGCGCTTATCAAAATCCAATATCATCCTAAATATTTTAATGTCTACCACCTTCTACAAGAAGATAATCTTCCTGAGGCAGAGACCATGTTTATCCAGGACCTATCAAGGATCCTATCAGGGAAGATACTCAATAAATATTTGCTGAATTAACTCTAAATAATTAATCAAATAGTAAATGGTGATTAAAATATGTCCCTAACCTTATCTCTGTCTAATGGTGGAGACTGGCATGAAAAAGATATATTTCCCAATAATAATAAACTGATAATAATGTGAAAGATGATATAGAATTATATTTACTTATACTACATAAAAATTCTATTTTTGATGCTGTACTTATTTTTACATTCAGAAGAGTAACTTTTATGAAATAAATGACCACATCTAATTAGATAATAGGGTCTATGTATCAGAAACATCTGGTGCCTCTTAGATAGACAAAGAGGGACTGGTGAACATCTTCTGGATCTTCAAGAGGGATTATATTGCAGAAGGCTTTATCTGCCAAAATCAATTTGTTCTTTCCTTTGACTTCTTTGTCTTCTACTTGCTTCCTACAGCTTCAGGTCTTGACAGGTTTTTATTATACTTCACCAAAGTCATTGCTAGTAGCATTTACTTGCCTCTAACATTATTCTCTTTACCTGCATCCTCTTGAGACTCCTCTCTAGCATCTGAGGACATTTTTCATATTTTTAACTGCTCCACTAGCTCTGACCTCCAACATAGCTTTTAGTTTTACTTTCAGAGGACCAAGTCTTGTTGAGAATAGTGGTGCTGAAATAGTTAAAAGAAGAAAGACAGCAACTGGACCAGAGTAGTTAAGGCTGACTTACATAGTTGGTTCCTCATCATCGTGAGTATCGCATGATGGAGTTACCTCCATTACTGTAAGCTCAGAATTTTACATCTTAGATACTTGAGAATAAAAACTGCTTAAGCAAAAACAAAATTATACCATCTACCATCCTAAAGTAACTTTAAGTTCTTCATATGTGACTGCCCACCACAAACAAGATTCATTCCTTTAAAAAAAAATTATGGAGGTGTCATTTTCTTCCAAGCACTGTTCAAGCATTGGGAAATCCACGGTGAACATGAAAAAAAAAAGGGGTCTCTGCCCTCATGAAATATATATTTTAGTGGGGAGGGGAAAGATAATAAACACATAAATATATACTTGAGATAAATTAACATGTAATGAGTGCATATATGTGACAAACATTGTTCTAGGTACTTGTATTGCAGAAATTAAAAAAAAGATAACTAACAAATTCTATGGAAAAATAAAATGGAGTAATAAGATGGAGAGTAATGATTGAGGATGGAAGAGAATAGCATAATACATTTAGATCCATGGTCAGAGAAGAATATCAAGTTGGAATTTGAATGATCATGAGGCAACAACCATGCAAAGATCTGAGGAAAGAAGAGACAGAGGAAACAGTCCAAACATAGCAAGTAGTGAACTTGGACTTGATCAAGAGACAGCAGAAAGTCATTGTGTCTGTAACATGATGAAAGGGAAAGTAGTAGGAGTTGAGACTGTGTAAATAGGCAAGCTCAAGGGTTTAGAGATAATGGTCAGAAATGTTGATTTTATCCAATCACATTGTACAGTCATGAATTAAATTCTTCATAAGGATGTGAGGTACAGACAACCAGCCTGATCTGTGTATCCAATGTCTTTGCAAGTAATTGTTCTACAAAATATTGTCCTAGCTACTCTTGCCTTGAGTCAGAAGCCCTAGTCACATCCCTTGATTAAGCTATCCATCAGAGTCAACAATATGCCTCTACAGGAAGTGGACCTTCCCTGGCCTCACAGCTGACTTTTAATATCTGGTTACAATGCTAGGGGGACTTTACAGAGTGTAATGTCTGGAAGCTCCATTGGTGAATTAAAGAACAATTGTTTTCCTAATACTTAAAATAGACAATTACAGGAAGATCATTTTTATTTTGTACTTTTAAAATTTGGTTTTGGTAAAACGTTTACTTCCCCTCAGGTAAATTTGCATATAAACTGTTTTGATGAGTGTGTCTTCTGTCCATTTGGTCTTTGAAACATTAATTAGTAATGTTAATTAGTAATGTTGAGGTTAAGAATGTTGAGGTTAAGAATGCTCTTCATCAAATTATAAAAGTTTGAATGTAAAAAAGGACTAGGAAGTTTATACACCAATCTCCAAATATGCTCCTCAAGTCTGTCCTCCATATTTTTAGTGACCCATATACTACTTGAGACAACTCAATCATATTTTGATCATATTCCATTGTTAGAAAAAATTATCTAATGAATGAAATTTTTCTTGAGACTTCCACTCTGTGTGGTCCTGGTTTTATTCTCCGGAAAGACTTCATAGCCCATAAACAGTCATGCAAGAACACGATCATATCTCCGCCTAACTCCTCTCTAAATTATACACATAAAATTTTCTCAAATTGTTTCCATTCAAATTAGTTTGAAAACCTTTTTCTATTTGGTTGCTTCCCAGGAATATAATCAAGTAAATCAGTATTCTTTTAAAAGTGTTATGTCTAGTAAAACGAAATATTTCTGATCGACTCTAACCAGCACTAAGTAGTTATTATCACCTTCTTTCTGAAACTACCTGTTCTTTCTAAAAACCTAATCACTAAGATGTATCTTGCTCTAGAACTTTGTCTTAAAGAACTTTTCACATTAAACACTAGTTTTGTTTGTTCACGGAAGCCCTCCTCGTGACCTATGTTGCCTTCTCTCTTTCGTACTAATAGACAGCATCTATGCAGCTGTTATTATGCACCCCGTACTATTACAAACTCTTCATTCGCCAAGTCATTTGATGTTCATCTCTATGAGATAAATGCTGTTTTTATTCCTATTTTATTGATGGATGATTGAGCAAAAGAATAAATGAGTGAAAGAATTCTGATAATTCTCCCACCTTGCCGGAGCCACAAGTGGAGTCTGAATATCATCCCTATTCTTGAAACATCATGCTTTCAGGATGCCATTAGCTGACTTGCTAATGGAGAATATTACCTCTCAAATAAGGGAGTCTGAGATGTAGACAACTTTTTAAAAGTATCAAAAATAAAACTGTCATGAACAAAATAATACACATAGAATTGATTTCTAACTGAGGGCTTGTTCACCTTAAAATACATGCCATTTAGACAATGCCTTATTTTCTGCACACTCCAGCAGCTGTACCTGCCCAAATCCACACAGGCGATCTCTCAGGAACCCAGACAAGGTAATTATGGGGAGGCTTCCATTCTCGTCCCCTCACTCCGGTGTCCCAAACTGTCATTCAGTCAATCTGGGTAGTTTCTAGGAATTATCCCTGTTCCCTGCAATTCCCGTAAGGCAGCCGCCTACATATTTCCCTTTTCTTAGTGTACAGAAGGTTCTCCTTCATTTGTTGTTGTGATTTAAACAGCACAGACTAACTCCCAAATTTAATTTCAGACACATGTGCCTTGGATCAAATATTCTGCTGGCTGCTGTCCAAACCTTTTTTTTTTTAACCTTGGATTTCCTGACTTAATTATCTCAAACTCAGATAAGCCAGATCCAAATTGTATGAAAAATCATATCATTAGCCATTATGGAATGGGCTTCAGATTTAAAACAATTGCAGAACATAAGCTGCGGTAAAGTAATGAGGAACAACTTTCACTCCTAAAGCAGTTTTCCTATTCAGCACTTTACTAGGTGTGAATATATTTTAAATGTGTTTTGTTCTACTTACCATCTTTGTCAGTTCCCCAGTAAATAGGTCTGTGTAGTAAGACCTGGACTGGAATTGTGGAAGAGTGACTCAATAACCACCTTCATTATCACGAGTATGATTATACGGAGGATGATGACCAGCTGTTCTCTCTCTGATGAGGGCAGAATAAGAGAATAAGGGCATAAATGGCAGCTGGAGGGAATTCAGATGAGGTAAGGAGGAACTCTGGGGGTAGCCATCATGGTAAGTAGCAGAGCAGTTAGCAGAGCGGTTAATTCTATCCCTGACAATGTTTCTGGAATGGTTTGGTGAGCTTTACATAAGGCAAGGAGTCCACCTAGATGATTTCAACAGAAATTTCTGCTTCCAAGATTCTGCCTTCATTCCTCACTCTGCATTTCAATTGGTGGCCCTCACAGTCTTTATAATGCAAATGAATCACAAAAGTAAAATCAATGGAGGCATTTTAAAAGTTAGGCAATTAAAGAAATTATATATTGTACAGATTACAAAAATTGAACTTGAGAATCAAGGAGACAAGAGGAGTCCAGGTTCAGCTATGTATTTGTTTTTTGACCTCAGGCAAGTCATGTTATGTTCCTTGACTCAGTTCATGGTGGTGTCATGAGAAATGGATAAATTGTCTGTAAAGCACAAAATACATATAAATGAAAATATTCCTACTTTAATCAGCACATCTTGGTGGACTTCATAATTGTTTCTTTAGAGCATATATAGGATTTGTTTATATCTCACCTCTTGAATTTAACCATAACTCTTGAGATCAAGAGTTAGTATTTTATAGTGCCAGAAACTGAGACTTAAAGAAATTGAGAAACTTGTCCAAGATCACATGGTTAATAAAGATGATTTAGATGCTAGAACTGCAACTTTGCCTTGCTTTTCCAGATCTACATCAATTGTTTCTATTGTTTCATTATTTATCACACTTCATCTAATAAAGTTTGTAAATTTACTGTGACAAAATAAGGGAAAAACAATAATTGTCACAACTGTGACCTTTTCTCAGAATGAGAAAGCACTTTAAAACAGCCTGTTCTGGGGACATTTTAATCCATAGTTCCAAAAATAAAAGTCGATGTTATTTTATGACAGTTTTCAGCAGTAACGTCTTTACTTAGCAAGTTCCTTTTTCTCTTTGTAAATACTTATACTATTTTGCAATAATCCCAGCATCACAGACAGTGGCCAACGGGACCTGATGCACCATCTTCATTGGCTAAATTCATATGACCATATATCTATATGGGCATTTCTTTAAGAGTAGAAAAGATCCTATGGAAATTGGGAAGACCTATTAAGTAGCTTCCCTAGGAGTAAGATTCTGAAAAACTTAGCTTAGACTGGAAGAAACTAATTCTCATGTGTGCCTCCCTCCATCTGGCCCTAAATTGGGGGTCAGCATTTGCTGCTCAAATGATCTCTTTCCCACAGTTTTTTGAGAGTGAAGGAGTGACAGAATGTGCAACACTTTCCTTAGCTTCTCAGTTGGGATTCTTCATCTAAACTGTATAACCCAGAAAATGATTCCAGTGACTATTACCTCAATTCCTTCAAAATGATAGTTAGGTAGTATCATACTAGATGAAGAGGAAAGAAAGAAACTCATTAGGTAAAATAGATGTCTCTTGGAGCTTCAGGATTTAATTTTCTTGTGGAGTCCCTGGTTTTTGTTTGTTTTTTGTCTTCTGTTTTTTTGCTGCACCGTGGTATGTGGGATCTTAGTTCAAGGACCAGGGATTGAATCCAGGCCCCAGCAGTGAAAGCGCGAGTCCTAACCACTGGACCGCCAGGGATTTCGTGGACCCCTTGTTTAGAAAGGCAGATGAAAGCAACTATGTAGTTGGTCTTTCCTCATTCTTTGGGGTTCCTAATGGTCTCAGTCTTCCTAAGATGCTCCAGCTCCACTGTCTGCTAGCAAAATGTAATTGGTACTAACAGTCCTCATCATCCATGGGCCCTAATATGACCTATAGACTGCTCTAGCCTTGTTTCAGCACTAACTAGTAAAAGCAAATAGCAAATTGAATATGAGAAAGGGCTGACTCATGTGAATACAAATACTTATGTAAATTCAATTCATATTGGGTAAATTTTAAAAGCATATAACTGTGTTAAATTTCACAAGGACAAGGATGCTTGTGATAATCTCATTTTGGCTCACCACCCAGATCATTATTTATCCAATGATTTCAATCCTGATATATTTAGAAACAATAGAGAACAATAGGGCATAATGAAATGTCATAAAATTTACTTGACAGCAATTTTCAAGATAAAATATAAGAACTAGATATCCAAGTATTGTATCCACCAAAATGCCCAGATTTGGGAAAGAATATGAATAGAATCTGACTAGAAGTCTGGTTGGCAAAAATATCAATTTATTATGGAAGCAATATAACTAAATATATGTATATATTTAGTTATATATATATATGTATATATAATTAAATTTGTTCCAGTTAAATGTGGGAGGTTGGAGGCAAGTTAGCTGAGCTGGAAATAGGTTAAAATTAACTTGTATATTCTGGTCTCTGTTAGAGGTATAAAAATGGAAAATGGTTGCTCTTAGCTTGTTTGCACAGTGACACAGCATCCAGTGATCTCACCTAGACCTGCCTTTCCCTAGTTTTCCAAGGCAAGAGGATGAGTGAAATGAGAAGATACCAAGGAAAACAATGTAGATCCTTATTTATGGCATCTTTGCCCTGCCTGGATGAGCAAAGAAGATTAGGTAAAGTGATTAACCTACTATGATTAGGTAAAATTAAAACTGCCGTATATTTGGCAATGTGGCCAGATGTTAGGTTATATTAGCAATCTCTACCCAGAGCAGAGGTTCCAGGGAACCTATCTGGAGTTCATGATAAAATTTCAGCCCTTCCACATATATACAGTGACATATTACTCAGCTGTAAAAAGAAACGAAATTGAGTTATTGGTAGTGAGGTGGATGGACCTAGAGTCTGTCATACAGAGTGAAGTAAGTCAGAAAGAGAAAAACAAATACTGTATGCTAACACATATATACGGAATCTAAAAAGATAAAAAATGGTCATGAAGAGCCTAGGGGCAGGACGGGAATAAAGACACAGACCTACTAGAGAATGGACTTGAGAACATGGGGAGGTGGAAGGGTAAGCTGGGACAAAGTGAGAGAGTGGCATGGACATATATATACACTACCAAATGCAAAACCGATAGCTAGTGGGAAGCAGCCGCATAGTACAGGGAGATCAGCTCGGTGCTTTGTGACCATCTAGAGGGGTGGGATAGGGAGGATGGGAGGGAGGGAGATGCAAGAAGGAAGAGATATGGGGATATATGTATATGTATAGCTGATTCACTTTGTTATAAAGCGGAGACTAACACACCACTGTAAAGCAATTATACTCCAGTAAAGATGTTAAAAAATATTCAGGCTTTCTATTTAACAGTGATGTAACTGTATGTTAGTAACTTAAATTCATTAAACCTCTGTTTTTCTGAGAAGTATGGATAATACATAAACTTGCAGTGTTGGAGAGAAGATCAGCACTTAGGTACATACACTGTAGATACACAAATGGTAATTATTTTCTAGATAAATACTTGAACTGATTTTTCCCCCTAACTATAATAAAAATATATGTATATAAAAACATGCCTCCATCTTGATTTGGGTAGTTTTCCCTTTGGGGGTCATCTTACTTTTTCCCCTCTCATGAAACTGGTGGGTAAAGAGGGGATGTTTAGTACAACTCCAGGAAACAAACACAATGTCCACTATATAATCCGTTTGCCTGTTCCTTTGTTGAGTAGGAAATACAATACCAGGTGCCTTAGAAAACCAACCAAAATATTGCATTTGTACGATAAAAATGGTCAAACGGAATGATCACAGAATAGTCAAACTCTTTTTCAATTCAAATGCCTGCAGATGCAGGTGGTATTGGAACAGCAGTTTAATTTTACCTCATGCTGCACCAACCTTCCATTCAGCCCCTGAGCAAAGTCACTGTAATTGAATAAGAGAGAACAATAGCAAAAGAGAGAGTAAAAGGGAATTTTGGGGATTTAAACCGGTAATAGACTGAGAGAGCAGGGAAAACTGGTAATGGACTAGCAGTCTGAAGCACGGCATTGGATCTCACACAAATTGTGACTGAAAGTCATTACCAACTGCAAGCTGCCCATTCAACTGTGAGAATGTGGTCTCAGCATTGATTCTATTCCCACTGGTCACAGGTCCAGTGCAGGGGCTCATCATTTGGGACATCTTTGGCAGCAAACAGGACAAAAATTAAATAAGTAAATTTTAAAAAGGAGGAAAAAGAAGCAAGTGCTGGTCTAGTATAGAGAGTAGTCTTTTGCCCTGCAAATTCTCTCTCTGAATGAGGCCACAACAAGGCAATGGTTCTCTGCGACAATAAAAATGGCTCAGACATATCCAATCCCTTCCACAAGCAGGAAGCAATAAATCACAAATTAACAAATGTTAAACAACTATTTTTCCCAGCGTATCTTTTTGAAACTTCTATACCTTTAACTTATTAGGAGGAATTATAGATGACCTGTGACTTTAACGCAGATGATAGGCTGGAAAATGATGACAACCTCAAGAATATTAGACAAGAATAGATACATTCTAAATTAATAGTATTACAATGATTGAAAAGCTACTGAGATAAAACTTTGCATACATTTTCTCATTTAATTTCCACAACAATACTATTATTCATATACCTTTAAACCTCTTTCACAGGGGAGGAAGAGGAGTGCTGTATGTTAAATTGTGTCCCCCAAAATTCGTATGTTGAATCCTTAACTCCCCTCAGAATGTTAACTTATTTGGAAATAGAGGCATTGCAGATGTGGTTAGTTAAGATGAAGTTTGGAGTAGAGTTATGCCTGGGGAAATTTGGACATAGACACATATACAAGGAGAAGACCATGTTGATTATTGCAAGCCAAGGAACAACCAGCAGCTAAGAGGGAAGCCTAGAAGAGATCCTTCCCTTACTTCAGAGGAAGCATAGCCCTGCCAACACCTTGATCTCAGAATTCTAGCTTCCAGAACTGTGAGACAGTCAATTTCTGTTGTTTAAATTTCCAGTTTGTGGTACCTTGTCATGATAGCTGTTGGTGAGACTGTAAATATACAGCCACTATGGAGAACAGTATGGAGGTTAATTAAAAAACTAAAACTAGAACTACCATACGACCCAGCAATCCCACTACTGGGCATATACCCTGAGAAAACCATAATTCGAAAAGAGTCATGCACCACAATGTTCATTGCAGCTCTATTTACAATAACCAGGACATGGAAGCAACCTAAGTGTCGATCGACAGATGAATGGGAAAAGAAGACGTGGCACATATATACAATGGAATATTACTCAGCCATAAACAGAAACAAAACTGAGTTATTTGTACTGAGGTAGATGGACCTAGAGTCTGTCATACAGAGTGAAGTAAGTCAGAAAAAGAAAAACAAATACCGTATGCTAACACATATATATGGAATGTTAAAAAAAATTTTTCTGAAGAATCTAGGGGCAGGACAGGAATAAACATGCAGATGTAGAGAATGGACTTGAGAACATAGGGAGTGAGAAGGGTAATTTGTGATGAAGTGAGAGAGTGGAATGGACATACATACACTATCAAATGTAAAATAGATAGCCAGTGGGAAGCAGCCGCATAGCACAGGGAGATCAGCTTGGTGGTTTGTGACTACCTAGAAGGGTGGGATAGGGAGGGTGGGAGGGAGACACAAGAGGGATGAGATATGGGGATATATGTATATGTATAGCTGATTCACTTTGTTATAAAGCAGATACTAACACACCATTGTAAAGCAATTATACTCCAATAAAGATGCTAAAATAAGTAAATAAATAGAAGAGTCCTTCATCTCAATCCATACTCTTAACACTGCATTGCAATAGAAAGTATTAATGCATCCTTGTGGCCAAATCTTCAACATTTGGTCTAGGTCCCATCTCCAACTGTCTTTCTGGTATTATTAGTTACCCTTCCTATGCTTCCTTTCTTATCCTTCTATCTCACTATTGTGTCCTTCACAAAATATGTTGAAAATATTGTTAATTCTCAAACTCTAGTTCTTACTTCCCATTTTCTCTTCCACCTATTCCAATCTGGCTTCCTATCTACTGAAACTTGTTATGTCCACAGATGATCTGGTTGCTGAATCAAATACACACTTTTTAATTTTCAAATTTACATTAATTTGTGGCACACATGGTCAGTTTCCTGTAAAACTTCTCTTATTCTTGTCTTCCTTTCTAACAGAATGTTAGCTATTCTAGGCACACAACCTTTCACCACTAAGCCACTAGGAGATACCTGTCCCACTCTCAGTACCATCATGGTTGGTCTTTAAGTATTTCCATTTCTCTTGCTCATGTAAAAATGATCAGGTGACCCAATCATAGGTAATAGAACATAAGGAGGTGTTTGTGGAAGACTTCTGGGAAAGGTCTCAAAAAAGGGAAAGATTTGTTTCAAAGGATGTGAACTCATATAACTCTGTTTTCGACTGGCAAGAGGGAAGCTGGCCTGAAGATGAAATTTACACTATGGACCGCAGAGCAAAGAAGTAGAAAAATCATGCTCCTTTACGTCCTTGTTGAGATGCTGGATCAATCAACCATAATATTTAATTCAATACAAATTCTTTTTCTTTAAGCCAAATATCTCTAGTGTATCTAAATCATCCCTACAAATACACTTTTCAAAACCGTGACAGACAGCTTTTATGACAATCCCCAGATATTTCTCCTAACTCTTTGTCTACTTCTCCACATTATGCTTTTCATGATTCTGCTCTTCTTTCTGACTAAATCTGAGTGGTCCTGAGGACTCATCTCCTATGCTCTGATAGTACAGGGCTATTGGCATGTCTAAGAATTTGAGACAGATTTGGCTTCACATGCTGATTTCTTTTTTTTTTTTTTTTTGGTCAGGAAGTTTCTTTCATGGTCTCCATCTCTTGCCTGCAAAGATTTTATACATTCTTCAAGTCATGTCTTAAATATAATGTCCTTAGAAAGTCTTTTATTTTTCACCCCCTAATCTATTTCAGAGTTCCTGCTATAATTCCTCATAAGTTCCTCTACTTTTTCTTTATAGCATTTGTCCAATTTGTTTTTTAATCTTAATAACACTCATCATGAAACTTCTCCAAACAGAAGAAGAAATTAAAATTAGATGATATCACAGGTAAATAGAGATGTAAATATTAAAGAGCATGTTGATAAATCAAAGAAATTTGTACATTAAACAAAGCTCTGTAGCTTTATACTGAAGCATATAAAGGGGGGTTGATATAATGAAAATAATAATATAAATAGTGCAAAAGAGAAGAAATGATAATATTCATTGATTCCAATTATTAAATAACATTTCTCTGTAAAAAACTCTAACTGTATTTTTTTGTAAATTAATATTTGGTTTTGATACAATACCTATTCACATGTCAAATATGTTTTTTAATGTTTCTGACATGTTCCACTAAAAATGCTATTTGTAAAAATATTTCTAAAGTCATTCTCCAAATTAATGTTCTAGAGTTAATGTAGTAGTGTACAAAATCTAGAATACTCAGGAAAATTATTTAAATGGAGTATAATGAGGACTTTTTAAACCATTATTAAAAGGTATTATAAAGCTAAGATAATTAAAATTGGTGTGATGAGTGCCAGATTATTGACATACAAATCAATAGAACTATTTGTAGACTCAAGAAGTAGATCCATATGTATGTATATAAGTATGTATATGTAGTATATGTATGCACATGTACATGTGTACATGTACATATGTAAATATATACATTTGCATATATATGTGTACACATATGCATATAAATACATGGTTGTATAATTATGTATTGTAACATCATATATATTATTTATTAGACAAATTATTTCTTAAAAGTCACATACTGATTTATTTATTTTAAGTTAATCTTTATCTTACATCATATAGTAGAGCAAATGTTAAGGTTATTCAATATTTTATTTAAAAACAGAAAAGTAAATATTAGAACTTATAGGTGACTATTTTAAAATATTGCAATGCGGAGTATTATTTGAAAACATTACCAAAATTTGAAATTAAAGATAAAATGGTTTAGAATTATTACAATTGTAATGAAGGAAGAAACAATGAAGTAAAGTCAAACAAATGACAAATGGAGAAATAGTTAAAATATATATGTAAAAGACATACATAATCAAACATTATTTCAAACTATTATAGTATAGAAAAGACAACATTCACCCACCAGGCTATTCCCTTCTACAACTCCAGTTGTGTGTTCTCCATTCTCTCTGCTAACTGTGCATTCACCCTGCATTGATAATTAAAGAGATATATTACATCATAATGTTAAGAACACATGATATTAGGTCCAACAGACCTGAATTCCACTTCTTTTGCCATTCTTCATACTTTCTGAATCTGGTAGTTACTTAGCATCAGTGGTCCTGTATTTGTGAAGGAGAAGAAGAAGATTACCTATTTTATAGGATTAGTGAGGAGAATTTACTGTGAGCTAACATTTACTCTAGTACCCAGCACACAGTAAGGGCTTAATATACATTAGCTTTTTTAGTATATATGCAAACAGAGAAAAGTTAAGAGAAAGCATTTGTATAAAATAGAATGGGATTCATATATTTCGAATCTTTAGAGGAGAAAAATGAAGAAGTAACAAAAATAGGTAGGATGTAATGGAAGCATAAATCAAATAAGAAAAAATAAAATAAAATGACAAAATTAAGACCAACTATATCTAATATGATGATAAGTGTAAATGTGTTAAACCTCTCCCATAAAAAAAATTCTCAGGTTGACTTTGAAATACTTAACACAGCTTGATGTTATTTATAGGAATGACATGGGAAATGTGCCTTGTATATGGTTTATTGTCAAAACCACAGTACAAAAAGTGAAGTGCCAAATGGAAGCATTTCCAAATGTCAATCATGACAATAGATGGTTTGAAAACTACAGACATTTTATTGCCAGACCAATTTGACAATGCCAATAAATTAATTACTTAATTAAAAAGCTCTACTGTCTTATTTATTGTGTATATTATTTTCCCTTTTATGAACAAAGCCTCTGGATAACTCACTCTATAGAGGGTCCTAATAAGTTTGTTCCTGACCATTTTTACTTATTTTAGAGGTAAGGTGTTCAAGATCATCTGTTTGCCTGGTGAATTGTTCAGGGTTTCACACTAGAGAAGAAAATGTTACAATATTCAAGTGGAGCAACCAGGAGGCTTTTATATCTACTTGGACTCCAAACAATAAGATTGAACAAGCTATCTCAGTGCTGCAGAAAAGGCTAGGAAACATAGAGGTAACTACATGGAAGAAAAAGCTTGTAATCAGTACAGTTATAGTTAGAGCAAGAGCTCCTTGAAACTTCCCTGAGGAAAATGCCTTTATTAACAAGGGCCCACACCCTGGGGAACATTTATTTATTTTCTTTTGTACTTATATTACTTTTTAAATAGTCCCTTACTAGACACTTTCCTAGACACCCTAGTCTCTCTACTTTCTTTTCACATGTTACCCTCTTCAAATTGTAGTGGAATCATTTCAATTGACATGATTTGTCATTGTTCCCTTTTCTTTCTAATGTTTTTTATTCAATTCTGTCTTTATTTGCTCATCCTTTCAAGAAAGTGATAATAAAATCTAAGTCCCTTATCTTGAGAGATGCAGTTTTTCTCTAAATTTGCTTCAAAATTTTCCTTTTTGTTCTTCTCCTTATGGTTTTCTCTAGCCACAGAATACTTGTTCTTAAGTGTCCAAATAGTGTTATATGATACACCTTCAGGAATTATGAATTAGTATAATTTAAAATTAAGTTTGATTTTCAAATAAATTTTCATTTTCGTCTTGTCAGTCTACAGGAATTTGCTTATTTCTCTTTTGGAATATGCAATTTTGGGGCACGTTTACTGAAAAAAATTAATAACCCAATCTTTGTGATATAAATTACTCAATATGTACTAGAGTAAAATAAACCTCCATAACTTTAAAATTTCAATATTTTCTTCTACATGAAACTTTCAATATACGAAACTATCTAGAGTAAATTTGAAATCAGGTTTTCCTCAATAAATGCTCTCTTTTTAAATATTAAGGTGGAAAGTCAACATAAAAAGTGTATTAATTCCTCTTGCTTGAAATGTTTTTAGTAAATAGTTCTCTGTCCAAAAATGAGAAAATGTGTAATATTAATTCTAACTCCAGACTAAATCACTCACCAGTTAAGAGTATCTATTTCTAAATTATTTCAATCATTCTGAAACTGCAAATAAAAATATGTGCAGTATTAAGAATCACAAGCACTTTGAGATTTATGAAATGGGGGAACTTTAGCCATTTTTCCATTTAGCTGTTGCAACCCTGAGAGTTATTGATGGATTAACGATATGTGTAAGTGACAGTGATATAAGTAGGTGGAAAGTATCAGAAGTCTGGAATGTGTAAGTTTTATTATGTCAAGTGACTTTGAAATGGAGAATTCTTGCAGTTCACTTACAGCAACATTAAATAGTTATTCACTTAGGTTCCAATTTTAGCCTTTATAATTGGTTCACTGAAAAACAATAACACACCAAAATTCTTATTCAAGCAATTTTTCTATAGCAACAAAGTTTTTTTTTTTATTACTTATGTATTTTGGTTTAGTTTTTAAGAGTCAGGTAATTCCCAAAGAGATTTGTATGTTTCCATTGAATTTTTTAAAGTAATGAGTTTCTATCTTATAAACGAAAGATAGGATGGAAGGTTACTTTTTCAGTGGAAGAAGTTATAGGAACCAATATACCACATTTGTATTTCATTCAGGCAGACAATTTGCTGCATTTGCTCAGTGACAGCCCAGTGGTTACTTCCATCAGTGGTCAATTAGCAGAGGACCAAATTTCAGTAATGTTCTGAGATGTAGACTGCTATTTAAGTATTTCACCCATTTTACAACTAATCTTCAAAATCATGGCAGCTGGTCAGTGAGGTAGACATTGGGATCTCATGGTTCCCTACCATTCAATATGTTCTGTGGGGCCACCTGGTAGACAGGAAACAACTAGGTGACTTTTTGGTCTTCAGTTGCCATAGTAGATAATCTTACATTAAAATATTCCATTTTTAAGAAGGTCTATAAAAGAAAGAAATTCATAAGGATTATGAAGTTAGCAAAATTCATATAATATGTGAATAAACTTTGTGTAGGTCATAGCACACAGTTAGAATCTTTGAGAAACATCACCCAAAGCTTCATGTAGGAAACCTGAACAAGTTACTACATAGAGAGCAGTAGGCCATCTGTAGGAATGAGCACATGTTGAAGTAGCTATCCCATCACTATGCCATCATTTTCTCTGAACTGTGGTGCCATTCAGGAAATGAAAGTTTGGTTTGATAGTTTTTTAAAAGATTATATTACCTTAATAAGCCTCATTTTGTTTGAGGGAGTGTGGTAGATAAACTCCAGGATAACAACCAGAATCCTCACCTTCTGATGTTCTGCCCTTCTTTGGTCCCTTCACCTTGACTGTGGGCATGACTTGTGACTTATCTCTAATGAAGAGAACACAGCAAAGGTGGCAGGATGCATGTGATTAGGTGTATATGATATTCACATAACATTGTAGAACCTGTCTTCTTGGAGTCCCTTTCTATTTTGCTGGATTCGAAGAAGCAAGTGGCCATCTTGGGAAACCTTATATGTCAAGGAACCGTGAGCAGTTTCTAGAGCTAGGGCTGCTTCTTGTTGACAGCCGGCAAGAACCTAGAGCCCACAGTCCTATACTTCAAAGAACTGAATTCTGTCAATGTTCTGAGTGAATTTAGAAGTGCATCTTTCCCCAGTCAAACTTCAGATTAGACAACAGCCGTGGCCAATATCTTGATTGCAATATTATAGAGAACATAGCTAAACTATGACAGGAGTCCTGACTCATAGAAACTGTGATATAATAAAGAAGAATCATGCAGTGTCCAGTATCTGTTTGTTTTTTAATAAAAATAAATAAGTAAAATCTATAAATTTGTAACACATACCTCAGCTACTCAGGAATGTTCTTTCAAATCTGCATTTTGCCCTTTTGGCTAAGGTTTTTTTGAGTTCTTATGCTATATCAAGTATTTCTTCAGTATTTTAAATATATTTGCTTTAAGTCAAGACATTTTTACAAAGGTTTGCATTCTTCATTTACTGATGAAATTAAACATCAAGAAGGCTGTTATTTTCCAAAGTTCATTCAACTAGAAATCCAGATTTGCAAAACTCCAGAACCCGTTCTCTAAACATCATGATGTATCTCTCAACCAAAATGTCATTACAAATAACTCTTGTGTGAAAGATATCATGCTGTTAATTTTGAAAAACTTTCTCAATCCTCAAAATTCTAAGTGTAATCCTCTTTACAAAGCAGGAAACCGACTTAGAGTGTTTTAGTAATGCCACACTAAAGTAAGTGGTCTACCTAGGAATCAAACTTATGTCTTCTATTCCACATTTATACCATGTCTACTGTACCATTTTATATCCCATACTGAAAAGAGTTTTGTATTTTGTGGCAGTTTTTTGGCATCTCCCCATCATAAAGACTTATGTAAATGGACAATCAGGTGAGTGGTATGCAGGGCTAAATTTGTTGGCTACACTAGAAAAATCAGGCCACCCATTGAGATATGAGATAATTAATTTGATACCGATTTAGTCAGTTCCAAGTGTTTTGTAAAACAAAACAAAAACAAATACAAACAAAAACAACAATAACCTAGAAAATCAGAAACGTGACCATCTGCAGTGGTAGATTTATTGAATGGAAATTAATAATGATGGTTCAAATAACTCTAAGGGTTAAAACGTGGAGCACTTCCAATTTCAGCATATTCTCTCCAGCTAGTTCTGGGTAACACTGGTGAGGTCAGATCTACTTACTATCAAGACAATAAGAGACACACAGATACACACATAGACAGTCAAATGCAGAGGACATCTAAATTTTTATAATGACCACCGCTGATGCCATAAAAATGTAAAAAAAAACTGAAACATGGGAATATGCATGGATATTAAAAGGAATGAAATAAATCATTCAAATTCTTAAAAATTGACACGTAAATCTTAAATATTAAATGTGTTTATTTTTTGTATGTATTATAGAACAAATCAATTAAATGCAACTTTAAAAGATGACATTTCATAAATTACATAAAACAGAAAATTGAAGTCATTAAGTAAGTAGGAATGGAAAAAAAGAAAAGTACTTTAATTACAACCAACATTTGCTGAGTTTTCTTTCACTGTGTTTTCAGCAGAATGCAAGGCATACTGTGGAATGCAGAACGGTATGAGCCACAGTTCTCCTCCCTAAAGATAGTACAACCTAGTTGAGAAAACAATACCAATATTTACAAGACAGAATTGATCTGTACAAAACAGGGATTGTTTTTCAGCGATGAGTTTCACGGAATTGATTTTAAGCACAATAAGAATTCAGAGAATGGCCTTTCAGCAGGGCTTCCTGTTCTCTGTCTTGACAAGGAAGATTTTAAGAAGATGAATGAATTAAGGTTTTGAAAGATGAATAAAAATTGTCTGGAAAGAGATGCCAAAAAAGAAGTCAGGGCTTCCCTGGTGGCACAGTGGTTGAGAGTCCGCCTGCCGATGCAGGGGACACGGGTTCGTGCCTCCGTCCGGGAAGATCCTACATGCCGCGGAGTGGCTGGGCCCGTGAGCCATGGCCGCTGAGGCTGCGCGTCCAGAGCCTGTGCTCCGCAACGGGAGAGGCCCGCGTACCGCAAAAAAAAAAAAAAAGGAAGTCAAGTTGAGGTATATGAAGGAAGCCAAGAGGACAGAGACTGACAGGAAGAGTATGGCTTTTTGCTTTTTTTTTTTTTAACTGAGAAAAAAGAAAATAGATGAGTAAAAGTCTGATTAAGAAGAACTAGATGATACCAAGAGGAAAAGGTGGGGGCGGTGGGACAGACTGGGAGATTGGGATTGACACATATACACTGCTGATACTATGTATAAAATAGATAACTGATGAAAGCATACTGTATAGCACAGGGAACTGTACTTAATGAACTGTGGTGACCTAAATGGGAAGGAAATCCCCAAAAGAGGGGATATATGTATATGTATAGCTGATTCATTTTGCTGTGCAGTAGAAACTAATACCACACTGTAAAGCAACTATATGACAATAAAAATTAATTGAAAAAAATAATAAGGACTAGAAAGACAGGAGAGGAGGCCAGCCAGAAAGAGTCAGTCAAGGGAGATTCTTTGAGCAAGGAAGTGACTTGATAAAGTTGATTTTGAATAAGTTGTTGTAGAGACTGGAGCTAGAAAAGTGAGCTAGGAGATGATCGAAAATATGTCATGAGGTAGGAAGCTAAGCTAAGCTAAAGTGTTGGTTCAGGGGATGGAGATGATTTATTTAAGTGCAGGACTTACATGAAGAAAAAGCTAAGAATTGTCAGTGTAGTATATCTTCAGAAATCATATACATTGAACATTAGTTACTCTTGGGACTACTTAATAACAAAACAAAATAGATATCCAGTGACAGTAAAAAAGAAAAGTTGTGCACCTGTGTGTATATTTAACCAGCAATTCACCCAACCTAAGGAATCAGTTTTTTATATTACATGAATGAGAGAAATGAGATAATAAAGAAAGGCACCTCAATAGAAATTCCTAAGTAGTTTAATGAACGAAAGATTTGAATTATACACCAAAAAGGAGCAAAATCAAAGTGCTAGTTTCTGGTTCAGTGGCGTGAATTGCAGTTTCTGGTTTAGTCCTTTGCCACCTCATATCCTTATTACAGGGAAGCAGAAAATTTTTCCCTTTCTTAACCTACTTAATTCACTTGGCTTATAAGATTAGCTCACATTTTAACCACTTACCCTGTGTGCAGGTTGAAGCAAGCACACCTCTTCTGTATCCCACTATACTACTCATTGCTCCTATCACAGCACTTTTCACATTTTATTATAATTTTGTATTTACTGACCATCTCTTCATTAGATGGTGAGCTTCTTTTTCTTTTAAAATTTGGAACAGAATTACAAAAAAATCAAGAAAAATAAAGCCAAAACACAGTGCTGAATAAATGACTAAACGACAAAGGCAACTTCTGAACTTAGGACACCTATGTTTGATATTCACACAGGGTGGGAAGAAGGATAGTGGCACCTGAAAGGAGGTCTGAGATGCAAGTAGAAATTGTGCACATTGAAAATGCTTAACTTGCAGATAATTCCCAATCAAGTAAAACCTGCATATACTCACATATGCAACGTGAACGTATATTTGCCTTAAGTGTTTGGCTTCTTCCCAAATTTTTCATGAAAACTCTGCTTTTGCAGTGGTCAGCAACAAAACTCAACCTGGCATTCATGGCTTTTCTTTTCTCTGCTCATTCTATCACCATTTCCCTGATAAATGTCTTCCATGAAGACATCAAGGTCTGTGTACCTTCTCCTTTGCCATCCCTCCTTGGGAAATGGGATTTATGGAAATAGATTTCGTGGGACATGACAATGTCTCAGATCATGCCCTTTCATTACTAAAAACTGAGAAAGAGCCTCCAGTTAAAATAAAATTACAATGTGTGAAACTAGTGAAATAAGACTCTCAGGTAAGTTGTGAGGTTAACTAAGAATGTGAATTTTTCTTAAATTTGTAGTAAGTAGTTTGAAAAAAAGAGTCCTAAAGCCCAAATTTAACATTAGGTATCTAGTCTGCTGTGAGTTCCCAGAATCAGTATCTCTTCCTTCCTTGAAGTTCAAAGACTGCTGCCCTTCACATTTTGGAAGATGCAGTGCAGGAAGCTCAGCTACAAGCCTGGGGTGATGCCTGTGGAGTATCACTGTTTTATCAAAGCGACTTTGGAAAACTAACTTCCTTCAGTGGCTCCTGGGGAAAAACAGGTAATTGATTCTTTGGGGTGGCTGTTGTTTTAACTTGCTTCATTATACTTGTTTTATAGTTTTGTGTGACATGTGTACAGCAACCAGGGAGCACAAAGAGATGGAAATGTGCAACGGGTTAACATGCTTTATTTTCACTGGAATAAAATGACATTTCAAAAGCAGGGACACCGTATTGTCTGCAGTTTTCCTTAAAAAGCTCTCAGCAATGTATAATGCTTATTTTGACCCTCAGTTCCTAGGTAAGGCTGCCATTACCCCAAGCCGTGTGGCTTTCAATAACAGTGCCTTATTCCTCGCTCTCAGTAGTGGCTGTGGGTTTTATGGAACTCTGCAACTCATGCTTTCTCATTTCAGGTTTCAGCCTAAGGAATATACTGCTCCCCAGGAAGACACTGAAAATCACACAGCAGTTAATAGGTAGGAATAATGTTCTAATAGAGAAAGGGAGCAGATAATTGGGCACTTACCCACTGTATCTGTTTATATAACAATTATTTCTCTTGGCCCCCTTTCACTTCCCTTTCCCTTTCTCCTCCTCTTTTTCTCCCTCCTTTCCTACTCCTCTTCTTCTGACAGCAGAATTACTGTAAAAACACTCTGCTTCAATATTGCTCAAATGTGAGTCATGTAAGGTACAATTTTACAGGAAAATTATACCCATGGACTTCTGCCATTGATTTACTTTTATCATAATGTTAACGTTTAAATATTCACACTATAAAACTAGTATAATTTTCTTGTGCTTATATCTCTTTTTCAAGAAGGAAAGAGAAACACATTTATATATTAAATGCAAGAAGTCTGCAAAATGTTAAAATTTAACTTCAAAACATTAATTTATTGTGCCCAATGATACATTTTTACATAAACTACCTCACCTATGTCAAGTTAAATGGTGGAAAAAGTATTATCTGGCACCGCTCAGGGATAGTGTTGTAATAATGTTAATGCAGAAAATGACTATTTGCATTAATATGTATAAAAATGACATTAATGCATTTAATTTATCTTTGTATCCTCCAGACCTGCCAAGGTGCCTGGTTCACAGTAGATGTAAAGATATTATATGTCAAACTTTATTTACCAGCTCATGATAATCAGATCCCATATTTAACAAATGTTTAAGAAAATAATCCCTCAGCTGCTTATTTTAATGAGTGCCAGGCACCCTGTCAGGCACTGAGAATATGACGAAAAGCAAAACAGATTATTTCTTAGCCTGCAATGAATAAAGGAAAAAAAAACATTGTAAATGTTAAAAAGTAGAATTATCTGTTGCTCAAGAATATTTAAAGGACAATTAATCTAGTCAGAAAGATCAGAAAGTAATGATTGAGCTAAGATATGAAGGAAAAGAAGAGCTAACTGTGCAGCGGAGGAGAGAGGAAGAAGGCATCTCAGACAGGAAACAACAATTATGAAGGCATTGTGGTGGGAGGGAAACCAGTGCATCAAATAAGGCCAATGTGCTAGACCACAGGGAGAAAAGGGAGCACAGGGTGTAATATTGCTACGGAGATGCATTAAATGAGGTATCAAGTATTAGTACTCTGAAAGCTGTTATTCTAAGAAAAAAATAGAGGCTACTAATTTTTTTTTTTTTTTAGTTAGTAAAAATTTTGGTCATTTATTGATTGTGTGATTATATATCTACCCAAAAGAATTTACAATCTACTTGAACTTTCAGGTCTTCTTTAAATTCACTCAGCAATAGTTTATAATTTTTGCATAAAATTTGTACATTTAAAACATTTATTCCAAGATATTTGATTATCTTGTTACCATTATAAATATTTTAAGTTGATTTTCTAGATGCCCATGTTAGTAAACATTAACCTTGTAACTAAATGTTTTAAGCAGGGAAAAATAACCAATTATATATCACAAAAATAAGTGACTTCAGATTATGGTCAAGTGAGAAGGTAGGAAAATCCTCTCCTTATAAATTTGGAAAAAAAGTACAAAAATAAAAAATACAAACCCACACCCACACAAAATCACATAAAGCTCAAAATACCTTTGTAGTGATTTGGAAATTAATAAAACCAAAGGCGTAAAATATTATGAGAAGTATCTTTGCCAAAAAACCCCAAAAAACAAACAAAAAAATCCTGCTGACCTTAGAAGAGTGAACATCAGAAGAGTGGAAATCTGTAAAATTCTGGCCCAAGGCTGTTTCTTAACTCACTCACATCCCCACAAGTTAGTAGACATAAAAGTTCTGCCAGAGCAGGGCAATCCATACGGAAGAGCAGCTTCTGCTGCCATCCAAGGAGGCTCCCTTATTTTGTAGTGATGGTGATGCCCACTCTCAGTGGCATGAAGGGCCAATGGCTCTACTAGCCTGATTTGGTAGTTGTTGTATATAAGAATATGTTTGAGGCTTGACTGAAGCTAAGACATGGAGGACCTCAGACAGCCACACACTCCTGGCCAAATCTGAGGATGCTCACATGAACACAGAAAATTAAAAAGGGCTCAATAGAAAGTAAAATCTGTAGTATATATGAAACCAATCTGAATTTAAGTGCACTTTTCTATACAGGCAAATACATGTCATATGCAGAGTATAAAAGTCTTATGGACTTGAAGTGGATGAGCATAACCTCAATTATTAGTTGATGACTAAGGTTTGCAAACATTGGGAGACCTCTTAAAAATAATTTTAAAAACAATAATAAAAAAAGAACTGATCAAAGACATCACTAGCTGCACACTGAAAGGGAGACAGACTTCATAACTTTAGTCCAATCAACCATTAAAGGAAAAAATAAAAATAAAAAATGAAAGGAAATAAACAATAAAAACCCATCCACAATTATCATTCAGTAAAAGTCAGAATCAAAAGTTGCTACAACTAGTTTATCTAAAATGTTCTGTTTCAACAACAACAACAAAAAGTTTGATATGCAAAGAAACAAGGAAGTATGACCCAAACCACGAAAAAACAGCCAATACAAACTGTTTCTGAGGGATCTCAGGCATTGCATTTAGAAGACAAAGACTTCAAAGCAACTATAAATATGTGCAAATAGCTAAAGAAAAGCATATTTCAGGATTTAAAGGCAAGCATAACAACAATAAATCAAAGATATACATGCTAAAATTTATAAATTAAAATTAAGAACTAAAATGAAATTTAATGGTAGAAAAGTACAATAACTGAAGTTAAAATTTGTTAGTAGAACTCAACAGCAGATTGAATAACTAATGAAAATACTTTCTCCAAAGAAAAGCCCAGGCCCAGATGGCTACACTGGAAACTTCTATCAAATATTTAAAGAATAAATAATACCAGTCCTTCACAAACTCTTACTTAATTTAGACAAGGAGGACATACTACCCAACTCACTATGAATCCAATGTTACCCTGATACCAAAGCAAGATAAAAACTTCATAAGAATATTACATAACAATATCCATGATGAATATATGGGCAAAAAATCTGTAACAAGATATTAGCATACTGAGTCCAGCAATGAATAAATGGATTATACACTATGGTGAATTGGGACTCATCTCAGGAATGCAAGGTTTGTTTAACAACCAAAAATCAATTAATATTATACCACTGTAGTAAAGAACATAAAGGACAAAAACCACATTATTATTTCAATAGATATAGAAAAAGCATTTTAAATATCACAACACCAATTCATGATAAAAACTCCCCCCAAAATTGGAATAGAAGAGCACTTAAGCTCAGTCTATTAAAAGCCATCTCTGAAAATTGTGTAGGCAACATCAAAGTTAATGTTGGAAGACAATATGTTTTCCCTGATATTTGGAATAAGGTGAGAATGTCTAGTTTTGCCAATTCTACTCAACATTGTACTAGAAATTCTAACTAATGTGATAAGACAGTAACTAAGAGAGAAAGAGATAGAGGCATTCAAATTGGAAAGGGAATAGTAATGTTTCTTTATGATTTTAACATTCTATGAAGGAAACCTTAAGAAATTCATGGAGATAAGGATGGTTAATAGAAATATAAATAAGTTAAAAATTCTAGGATAGAAGATCAATATACAAAAATCAATTCTCTTTCTATTCACTAGCAATGAAACACACAAAAAGGAAATTATGAAAACAATTCTTACTTCAATAGCATCAAAAATAATAAAATGCTTATTTATAATGGAAGAAAAAAATAATTGCAAGACTTGCAAACCGAATATTACAAAACATGGATGAGGGAAAATAAGATGATCTAAAATAATGGAAAGATATTTCATTTTCATGGATTGGAAGACTCAATATTGTTAAATGATGATTCTCCCCTGATTGATCTATAAATTCCATGAAATCTCTTTTAAAATCCCAGTAGTCTTTTGAAGAAATTATTAAGTAGATTCTAAACTTTATACAGGAATTCAAAAAAAACAAGAAATCCATCACACTTTTGAAAAAGAAGAAAGTTGAAGAATGTACAGTATCTGATTTCAAGACAAAGTATAAAGCCATAGTAATCAAAATAGTGTATTGACACAAAGATAGGTATATAGATTAATAGAACAAAATTATGGGTCTGAATGACGCTGAAACAATTGTAAATCCCTATGCAAAAAGAAGAATGAGAAAGAGGAGGAGGAGGAAGAGGAAGGGGAAGAGAAGCACTTAAACCTTTAACTTACACCATAAGAAAAAATTAACTCAAAATTAATCAGATCTAAATGTAAGACCTAAAACTATAAAACTTCTAAAATGTAGGACAAAATATTTGTGACCTTAGGTTGGGTAACAAATTCTAAAAAATGGCAATGAACATAAGAGAATAAAATGACTAAATTGGACTTCACCAAAATTAAAAAGTCTGTGTTTCAACAATACCATTTAGAAAATCCACAAACTAAAAAAAAATATTTATGTCTCATACCTGAAAAAGACTTTGTAAATTGTGATGATTATTAAAAACTCTATAATTTGCTAACAATCATTGAATTGTACAATTACAATGGGGAAATTTTGTCGTATGGAATTATATCTTAATAAAGTCATTGAAGGATGAATGGCTGTGGAAGAGAGAACTGTTTGGTGGGTGGTGAACAAGGAATTTGATACAGAGGATTAGTTAGGAACATATTGCACAAATACAGGTTAAAGAAGATTAAATGAAAGTGCCATGCATGCACCGATGCACAGAATTAGAAATGGAAGTGACCCTAGAGATCTTTGTCTTTTCACACTACTGGATTTTAAATTAAAACTCAATAAGAGTAAGTGAGTTTTCTATTTTCAAATAGCTTTATTGGAAGAACCAAAAGTAGATCTTAGGTCTGTTGAAATATTCAGCACTCATTATACTGTTCATTATTCAGGAGTTGGTAAAAACTCAGTTGAAATCGTTAAGAGCAAAGTTTTCTCTTTAAAAACATTATTGTTCACAATATGCTTTATTAGCACAAGAAAGCAAATGCTTTTGTATGAACTGTGTTAGAATGGGCTAACTGTGTTAGAATGGGCTCTGAATATGTATTAAGAAAGAAATAAAATAAAATAAAACCAGCTAAATGTGTTATTCAGAACTTTAAAATTTTTGAATGCATTTTTTTCCAAAGGAAACAATGAATACCAATTTGTCCAAAAAAATAACTAAATAAAACAAAACAAAACCATTAAATTGGGAAGTATCAGATGTAACCAATTTCCTTGAAATCATAGGCAAGATATAATTCTGATCATGTTTGTTCCACTTGGCAAAGAAGGAAAGGATGTTGGTGGATGTGGGTTCGAGAGCGGGGATGATACCAATGAGATCAGTTAACCCAGGTAGTAAAAATTTGGTGTTCAGGTCAATTCATTCATTTTAGAATGACTACTAGATTTATTTGGATTTAACAAAAGGAGTGAAGATTCCAAAAGCCATAATTTCCCTAGAAATAAGATAAGCAAAAATTAGTTCATTTTCTCTGAATTAATACTGAATTAGTGAATTTATTTCTGGAAGCAAAAAATGATTTACGTTCAATATGTCTGCAATTTCAAGGTGAAAAGCCTAGCCTGTGGAATATTACATGCATGGAAAAATCAATCCAAGGATTTTTTTTTTCCCGTGAAGCAGATATTTCAATAATTAACCTACAATCAAGCGACACCCTCTATAATAATATCTTTCTTACAGTGAATACTAAGAGCTTAGTATACAGTGCTCTTCTTATTCTATAAGCACCTATTTTGACGAGTGACTCTAGAGATTGTTAACGCAATGCCAGCTGATTGAAGGCATTGCATAGATTCAGACCTTCATATAAATGTTACCTGACTACAGTGATCATGATCTCAGTTCTCTAGCCCCTCACCTTCCATGGTAAAAATTCCATGGGATGGAAATATTTGAAATCTAATCCTGGTAATATCACTGATTATCTCTGGAACTTTAGGGAAATTGTTTTAAATCTTTGAGCCTTAGTATCACCTACTATAAAATAGGAACAATTGGACTTGCCATTCCTATCTCAAAAGATCTGTATTAGTCAGTTTAGGCTAGGCATGTTATGGTGACAATTAAAATAAAATAACCCTCACATGTCTGTGTTTTATTTCCCACTTGTGTGAAATTCAGTCTAGATTGTTGGACCTCCTCCACCTTGTAACTATATTATCTGGAACATGTGCTATTCAAGGTTACTGTCATAGGGAATGGGAACGATATAAAGAGGCACCTAACTCTCAATTGCCTCAGTGTGGAATTGACTCACATAATTGTCCCTTACATTTCATTTACCAATAATAATCACATGGTCCCAATAAATTGCAACGAGACCTGCAAATGTGGAGGACTGCCTGATGGGCACTGTCATTGCACACTATCATTAATGACAATAATGGTAATATTATAACTAACAGCAAATATTTCATGTAATCTACTCTACCATCCTCTCCTAAAAGAACTATCATGCTTCCATTTTAGGGATGGGCAGTTTAATTAATTTATATTTTTTGCTCAAAGTCACATAGCTACTAAGTGTTGAAACTAGGAGTCAGATTCAGATACGTCTGATTCCAAAGCTTCTCCTATGAACCACTATGCTATTCAGTATAGAGATATGGAAGGCAAATTTAATTCTCATGGTGTTAAACACAGGGTGCTTCACCTTCTTCTGTACTATTTTGGTCCTATAGCTTCTGATCTAGCCTCTAGATAACCCGAACCATTGTAAGAGCTCATAATGTTTTTTCTTTGAGGAGCATTTGCAAAGACTAGCAATTTTTAAATAAAGGTGTTTCTATATCTCTTTTTAGGCTTAAATATCATTGATGTTGCTTATGTTAATTTAAATAAATTGACATTAGTTGATGTTTCATTAATACAATGTTCTGTTCATGAAAATATGACTGCTTAATGAAAACATTTTAATTGCACAATTGACAACAAAAGTGACAGGCTAATAAATATTATCCTGCTGATATAGTGCTTTATATATACAAACAGATACTATATAGAGTTAGATTATAATATAGTGTCTGCCATTTTAACCTTTCCAAATAAACCCTGGACTCTGTTTTGTCTTTTTTTTTTTTAGCATATAACAACTCACATTGTGCCACTAAATGGCATCTCTCTTCAGAGATTACAAAACAATGATATATGCATTAATGAGCATGCTGCTGCGTTGAGAACATTATGAAAGAGAAAGCATATTGGCAGTGATATTAAAGGATCTACAATTCAGAAAGGTAAGCTGTAAAGGACTAAAATATTCCTTGCTATTATTTAAGTGTAACTCATTTTTCTAGATATTCAATGTGCGATGAATGCCTTTTATATAAGTGGAAAGAAGAAGTTAGCAACACAATATCAGTTTACATAAAAGCTGGTCCATTAATAACTTTGCCTATCAGGTTGAGGTCAAAAATTCAATTAAGTTCCACTATAATGATGATTCTTTCTACTAGAAATCTGATTCTCACCTATCCTGATAATAGAATGATTCAATCTTGGGAATTAGAAGTGTCAGGAGCAATTAGATTAACATGTTTGTATTTTGCTATAAAAACATTGGAAGAAAGAATGCTTTGTAAGACATTACAACTATATTAAATTGATTGAATTGTAGAACCAATTCCTGGTATGTAGCTCCTATACTTACAATTCATTATAAAAGCTTTACACTGTAGAAGATATTTGTAGTTAGATGAATATATGTTTACTATTGTTTAGCAGTGATTTTTTTTTGTTTGACTTTCTTCCTTTTTTAATTTTTTTGTAAACAAAATATATTTCTTTCCCTGGGCTGTAGTTGTAAATTAGCCTTTGAATTCAAATGACAGCATGTTCCTTTTCTTTTCCTGTACAATTCTTGTCACAAATTGTGCTGTTTTTAATGGCAAATCAGCTAATTAGAGACAGCGTGGTGTGGAAAATGAATGGAGCTAATTAAATTAGTATTAAAACACTTAGTAATTAATCACTTCTTGCATAGCTATTATTCAGAGCTTAAAATTGTTGGCAAAGCTTATTCTTATCCATAAGTTTTTCTCAATATTATTAGCATTAAAAAAAGATACTTGGGGCATATCCTAAACACACAAAAGTTTGCAAAGGAACCATTACTTCATTTAAGATTGTGTACACCTACAGAATTCACAATGTCATTAATTTTTCTTAAGATCCTATATTTAAATGCTAACTTTCCTATAAAGAGTTAGTAGATATTGAAAAGAAGACTCTAGGATAAAATATTACTATAAGAGCTTGTTTTCAATCATTAATTTCTCTTGTAACTTGTGGGCTGCTAACTGAACACCAGGTGCTCTTCACTCACACCATCTCTGACTTCTAGGGTAATATTGGCCTTCAAATCTCAGATCTTTCAGTAACTGTTTTTTTCACTCATCCAGCTTGCCTGAAAATCAACAGCTAACTCACATCTTGTGAACCTTTCCTCTAACTTGTGAGTCAACCTAGAGAAAGCTTCTTATTCTCTAATGGTTATAGTTTGTTCTCCTTTGGCAATACAGAAGTATAGGGAAAGATGATAAATTACTGATAGATTGGTTAATTGAGAATAGAACATTGGCATGAAGAGTTTTTTATTTAAATTACTGCTTCAGTTCTGTTGTACAAAAGCTTTGAATTTGGTTGTACAAATCAAGGAAATATCCTAACACGATTTTTGTATGTATTTGTGATGTTAGTTTTTATTCATGTATTCAGTCACTTATTCATTGAAGCAGTAGTTCTATACGGGTGGGACTCAACCCTCAACCCTAACTGAGGCTCTGAAACCACTTTGGACTATTTTAAAAATAGACATGTCTGTACCCTTGAAGAATCTTCATCAATAGACCTGCAGTGGGTCCAGACCAAACATATTATTAAGGCTATATAGAAGATGAGATAATGGTACATACTGGGGTTAAGAACCACTATCCGAGATGTTATTCTAGGCACAGGGACTATAAAGACTAATAAGAAATGGTCCCTGTAGTAGCTTTCAGTCTAAAACAGTTATGAACCACTAAGTAAAATGAGAATAATTATCCCTCTTACATGTGACACTGAGAGTGAACAGCTGACCATAGGAGTATATCCAATGGCTGAGGAAATTTCCCCCAGAATCATTTTTATTTCTAAGTTATTGAGTTTAAAATTGAATTTAAATATATTCATTTTAGTATATACACAGGAATATTGGGACTGATTAAAAGTGATATCAAGAGAAATGGTGTTTTCTCAATTATAGATTTAGAATTAATATTCAAAACAGTATTTTTAAAATATATTTTCTATGGCATATGGATGTCAGGCCCAGGTTTTATTCACCATTTTATTGCAAGATCAAAACCGTGAGAGATGCATAGAGATCACTCTATAAATTTTTGTTGAATTAATGACCAGATGAATAAATAATGTATCTCTGAAATGATGATTATATTGGTTATTGCTTTGCTTTGACTAAATTAATTTCACTAATCACTCCCCCCCTCATTCTTTTAGTGAATGTCAAGGAAACCTTTTAAGTATTATGAAAGGAGTTTTCTGAATTGCCTCCCCAAAGCATGACAGCCATAATGACTAACAGAAATTTTCTCACCTGCTGAGCAAACTACCTCAGCAATCTGTGCAAAGTCAAATGCTATTACTGCCAAGATGGGATTTTGAATTCTACAAATCTTGGATCCTTCTTCCTAGAATATAACCAAAACAAGATTCATGAAACCAAGAAAAATGCTGCCAAGGCAATTACATTGTTGCTTTCCAATTCCTGACTGTTTTAGAAGGCAAATAGCATTGGGAACCAAATTCTGTCAAGAATTAATTATGGAATTAGGTGATAATGACAAAGATGACAGAGAATTTGAGCCAATTTGGAGAATTAACTGAAGAATTAAAACTACAGTAACATGGCAACAATTGAGAGGATTAATAGTACTTACAGTATAGCTTTTGCCCTGATTTCAGCACGAGTAAACGATGAAAATTCTGAAACTCCAAATATCAGTCTCAGACAGAGAGGTGAGAGAACTGACTTATTAGAAGCAATTCCCAAGATTGATAATAGTAGCTCACACTTATCTAATGTTTCTTGTACCGTGTTGCAATGATCTCATCCCTGCTCTGAGCATGTTATAAATACTGACCCCTTTATCCTTCCCAAAACCCTATAAGGCAAGTTCAATTATTATTTTGTTTCTTCCTAATATATATATATATATATATATATATATATATATATTTTTTTTTTTTTTTGCGGTCGCGGGCCTCTCACTGTTGTGACCTCTCCCGTTGCGGAGCACAGGCTCTGGACGCGCAGGCTCAGCGGCCATGGCTCACGGGCCTAGCTGCTCCGTGGCATGTGAGATATTCCCGGACCGGGGCACGAACCCGTGTCCCCTGCATCGGCAGGCGGACTCTCAACCACTGCACCACCAGGGAAGCCCCCTAATATTTTTATGGATGAGGCAGACAGATCTTCTCAGCGTCAGAAACAAGATTTGAACCCAAGCTTTCTGGTTCTAGAGTTTTATGATTTTAACAACTGTGTTGAAAGAAAAGAATTTTACAACATTCCTTTTTGAAAAATATGCTCTCTTGACATTTTTATGCTTGGCTGTTCAGAGACAATAAATGAAATATTTTATGTATTATTTAGTTTCCAGAAAATATAATCTTATTTTCAAACCCCTCTTCCTTCTATTATGACACTAGTTCTCCATTATTGAAAAGCCATCCTAGTCATCATTCATTTTTACTCCAAAATATAGTAATATTATTAGATTTACTGTCAATAAGGACCTGCTTACACCTGAAGTATTTGAGATACAAATGTGTACAACAGGATGTTGAATAAATTTCTGAGATTCCATGACTCTGACACTTAGCAGTTTCAGTGATGATATCTTTGACAGTGTGTTACTGGTGGGAATTCTTTTCAACTATACCATAAATATATTTGGAAAATATTCCTATGTTTTGTGATTTCAGTTTAGAGAGAGAACTGCTAAATGAAAACAGGAATTTAATGGATCAGGTTGACTTTTGAAAAAAGAATTAAAGAATATTACTCAGCTATAAAAAGGAATGAAATAGTTCCATTTGCAGAGACTTGGATGGACCTAGAGATTGCCATACAGAGTGAAGTAAGTTAGAAAGAGAAAAACAAATATTGTGTAATATTGCTTATACGTGGAATCTAGAAAAATGGTACAAATGAACTTATTGACAAAGCAGAAATAGAATCACAGAAGTAGAGAACAAACTTATGGTTACCAAGGGGGGAAAGGAGGATGGGATGAATTGGGAGATTGGGATTGACATATATACACTACTGTGTATAAAATACATAAGAAATGAGAACTTATTGTTTAGCACAGGGAACCCTACTCAATGATCTGTGTTGACCTAAATGGGAAGGAAATCTAAAAAACAGTGGATATATGTATAGGCATACTTGATTCACTCTGCTGTACTGCAGAAACTAATACAACATTGGAAAGCAACTATACGCCAATAAAAGTTAATAACAAATAAAAATTTTAAAAAGGAATATAAGACTAAAATCCACTTGTGTTACTATCTTGGCTCTCTTTGAATAGCAGAATTTCAATTGTGTCCAGATAGTCTTGCCACAGTAAGAATCTTTATCCTCTTCTCAAGCCTTCTCAGACAGGCTGCTTGACCTAAAGAGTTGAAAAATCTCTTCCTTTTCCTTTTTGACTTAACCCAGAGGATAAAGCATGTGGGTTTATAAGCTTGTCATGACGTCTTAAATTTTGAACTTTGATAATTCTAGGCTTCATTCCAACCATAGTCTTGGCTCTTGGTTGTCTCCTACAGGTAAGATGTGCCATTTATGGATTCAGAGGAATCATTTTCCTTTCTACTAACAAGGATGTAAAATCTTGAAAACTTGACATGATTCTGGCATCTCTCAGCTGCAGTCAGTAATAAAATTCACCTGCAGGCTTAGTCCAGCCAAATTCCTGAACACTTAAGAACTTCTGATCAACAGAAACATTGGCATCTGGATCTTACCTTATGTCTCTTCTTTTGGCTGGATTTGTATATTCAGTCTTTAGTTTCTGGGTTCAATGCTCCACTGTCCCTATGGGATGAAAATCTTTCCTTGAGTCCTAGACTGCTTGCCTTTTGCCAGTTTAATCTCATGTTTTCAATGCTCATGGTCACTAGAATCTATGTGTGAATAGTTTAAGCTTAATGAGTATAAACACCTTAACTCTGCATTTCTAACCATGTGTCTTATCCATATAGTCCTTGATTACTGAAGGAAAGGCAATCCTCTTGTAAATAGAGTCTGGCTCCATATTTAATATTTGATTGCTGGTATCTCCTTCTACCCTACATCTGGGAAAGCTGATAAGAAAGCCTACTTTCTCTCTCCTTTGATGCCACTGGGAAGATCAAACCCCATAAGCTCCAGCTAGTGCATGGGAGTCCTCACCACAGCCTCATTCCCTAACCACCTTAAAACCCCAAGTTAGTCTCTTTTCTCTGTTCTCTCAAGCCCTTCTCACACCAGTTTCAGAACTCACCCCTGTTCTCCCAGAAAGTCTCTGTGTGACTAATAAACCTTTCATAACTTCTTGGTGCATATATGACATCATTAGGATTGACATCTGAACCAAATTTGGGATGAGTGTCTATTCTGCTTCTTTTGAGTGACCAAAATTAGTTGTCATTCTTCTTGGGACTTTTCTCATTTTTTTATTTCTCTATATTTCCTGTAGCCTGATTCCTTTTGATTCTGATTTCATTTCTGAATCCTTTCAACTTTTTTTTTTTCTGGAAAAAGAAGGCTTATCTACCTATTTCCTCACCCTCTTCATGGCCTTTTTTCTCTACTAGCTTGCGTTCTCTTAATCCTGGATCTGCCTAAGGATATCACTTCCTCTACAGGACTCAACAATGGACAATATTCGTTTTACCATACCCATTGTGGATAATCCCACCTGGCTTTTACCATTCCAATTATGCATCACCCCTTTTCCACAAACAAACTTGTACTGAAGAGTTCTATGCCTGGTTTAGATTTTCATTCTTTATCCTAGATATTTTCACCATATATCTAGGAAACATCAATAATTATGAACAAAATCCATCCAAGTAACCAGGTGCTAAATTCCTGGGCTTCCTCCATTTACTGGCTTCACCCATGCTCTGCTTCATTATTTTCTTCCTACACCATTTCATGACCCTTCTTTTATCAGGCAGACCAGCATAAAAGAAATCTTAATATCAAGCAAGATTACTCTCTGTCCAATAAATCTTGTCCTTCCAAGAATCTCACACCCTCACATTTACTAAACTTTCTAATTAAAGTCCTGAGGCCACCAATTCTTTGACCTCTCTTTTCTTCCATCTTAATGGAAGCTCAGCAATATTAAGTCAGTATCACACAGATAGTAACTAGACAATTCCTTGGTTTGCTTGGAAAATAAAGTTATTATGCATGGTCTTTCTCAACTTTCCTCCCCTCTGTCTGCTCCTCAACTTCATTACTATCTATACTTACTTCCTTTTCTGTAATTCCAAAGAATGAGATCCCTCTTCCTATTCGTAGGCAACCTCTGACTCTATCAATGTCTTTGACCTCATTAATCCCTGACTCTTTTGGAATCTTGTACCATCAGTGAGCCACACTCTAGCTTTTCTATCTTCAACCAGTTTTTAGCCTAAGTATCTCATCCTTGAATCACGTTACTCCCAAGCTCTTATCCTTCTCAAGCCATTCTAATCCACGATTTCAAAATAATCAGCAACAGTCTCTATCTCCATTTTCTCACCTCCCCTTCCCTCCAAAATAAATCATAAAAATCTATGTAAATTTTTGGCTTACATGGTACCAATAACATCAATTCTCAAATGCAATGGATTTTCTATTATTTTCTTCCTTAACCTTTATTCTGTATTTAATTGGCAATTCCTTTCATCTTGAAATGCTGTTTCTCTTTGATTCTGTAACATCATTCTCTCCTGCCCTCTTCATACTTTTGAAGATACCTTTCTGGTCTTGTCTATCCCCTCCTTTTCCTCTACCCATTATGCTCTTATTACTCATATGTTTTCCCATGACAAGGGCATCCAGTTACATAGTTTCATGCTAATCACACTCATATGGATTGCTCAAGTCATCTTCATATATCTACATTAAATTTTGCTGAACTCCTTCACCTGAATATGCCCCAAGCTCTATATATTGATTATGTGCCAATTAAATCTCCACTTAATTCTGTACCATTTGAGTTGCTCGACTCTGTCATCTCTCGAGAACTTAGCTGTCGTTTTCACTTTTCTTTTACCTTCATCCACCACTTTCAGTTATTTACCAAGTCCTAAATATTTCACATCCAATATATATATGAAATAAAGGCATATTTCACATTATGTGTATATTATATCCATTTATATCTGTCTATATCTATCTGTCTGTCTATCACTCCTCTGCTTTCATATCAATCTTTCTGCCCTAGTCATGTCCCCCAAATCTCAAAACTGGATTATTGTACTAATTCCCTAGCTAATCTCTCTGCTGTCATTCTTCACTCTTTGGATTATGCTGGTTTCAGTGTTCTGTAAATACAAACCCAACTGTGACAATTCTATTGAAAATCCTACCTTTACTCCACATTTTCTAAATATGGTTTACCAGGCATTGTAAGGTTTGGACCTACTCATGCAGACTTACTTCCTGCTATCTTCCTTTATACCTTTCATACTCCAGCAGCAATGAATTGCTTATATTTTCTCTATACCTCAATCCCTCCCCAATATATCACACTGCTTTTGCTTATGTTTATCTTTGCCTAGCTATCCCTTCCTAGGCATAGGCCTTCTCCTTCCTCCACTCCCCCAGTCTACCTGGAAAACTTCTACCTCTACTTATCTTTTAAGATTCAGATTAGAGGTCACTCTTTCCAAAGCCTTTGCTCTGACCTCTCTAGGCTGCATTATGTGTCCCTCTTCTGTATGTCTTTTACTTATTAGACTCTATACCATGTTTTTTGCCTATCTTTACCATTAGATTATGATATCCTTTAGGGCACAGGCTATGTCTCATAAATCGTTGTTACTCCAGCACCTAGCAAAGTTCCTGACACATGGCCAATAAACTTTTATTGCATGGGGAGTCTTCAAGCCATAAAATGATTCACAGGAGAATTAATGGAGAAGTAACATGGTCTGAGCACTCCTTTGGGAATCAGTACTCTGTGTGATGTTGGTGAGGTCACTTAACCTTTCTGTGTCTCTATTCTTTCAGCCGAAAAGAGACCACCTACATATTAAGATTCTTTTTCAGCTCCATATTTCTATGAAATGTGTACTCTTCATGCTACACTTACATTTTTGATTATAGAAATTTAACAACTCCCTTGAGATATTTTCAGACATTACACACAGTAACTACACTGAAGTTAGGAAGTTATTTTGAACCAAGTCATTTATACAGATAATGTTCCCTAGGAAAGTAATATAAGTAAATGTGAATTGAATAAATAATAAATTTTTGTGACTTAAAAAAATTTCTTGACAATATTATATATGCAGTGGAAGTACTAAACATATACATATATGTATATACTTATTCAATACATTCTATATATAAAATCATACATATAAACCATACATATTTCTCTCCAGTAATTTTTTTTTGCTTCTGTAGCTATGGTCACTTTTTTCTTGACACTGGATTTAGAAGGTTCTTCCTTCTGTAATGTTTTATTCTCTTTAAGGTCCAACCCAAGCACATTTCACCTTAAAGAAATCAGCATCGAGTCCTTCTTCCTCCTCCTCATCATTTCCATCCAAGAACTGCATAGAAATATCCTTGATCTTCTGTACCTCATCAGTGTTAGAGACCAATTGAGCTTGAGCTCCTTTTGCTTTTCCCAATTTCTTTTTCCTTTTTTATTCATCTTCTTTTTTTCTTCTTCATGATTAATGCAATTAACCAGTCTCTACTCTGCCCCTTCTGGTCTTTTCCCACCTTTTTGAAGGATGAACATTTTCTCATTGAAGTAAGCTCTAAATTCTTCCACTTCATCATTGGTGAGGGAGGGAGCTCTTGGCTCAATTACTTTATTATCTTGACTTACTACCAGTTCTTTGGTGGGTTGTTTCTGAATTTTCTGAAGAAATTTTACCCATGGTGACACAGCAAGACTAAGAGACAGGCACATTCAGGCATAGGTAACATGCCCACATTAAATACATTTTATCCTTCATTAGATATACTGAATGTATGCAGAGAACAAAACACCTTTGAGCTCTTTCTTTTGATCTTGGGGCTAAAAAAATTCCATTATTTTTCTGGATGTCTAAAAGTTTTATTCTGGATTTATTTTGATTTTCTTCATAGGCACTTTCTTCTGGAGAAGCTGCTGTACCACCTCTCTTCCTTCTGAGGGAAGCAAAATTAATAAAGTGTCACCATTCTCTTTGCACCTACAAGTTTTATGTGTTGGTGTCCTATGGACAAACCCAAGAACCCAATTCACAGCCAGGAATCCATCCCCCTGGCTGTAATATCAGCAGCAAAGAGTACTGCAGATCTCTTGAAGGCAAATTCATTATAGTAACTTCCATTCTCCTCACTGCTGCTGTCACACATGGAGGGCAAGGATAGAAATATCAGGAAGACCAATAGCTGGCAGATCTTGTTACAAATACTAAACTTCTTTGCAACTGAAGAAAAATGTAATGTGCTTCTTATTTAGGCGGCTTCTCAAAAAGGAATATATCCCACTTCTTTCTTACTGCAGCTCACAATCTATGTAATTCTGTTTCAAAGTGACAGGGGTGATGTATTTTGCTTTTTCATGAACTTTATATATATATATATATATATATATATATAAACATACATGTATGATTTTTGTCAAAAAAGTGTAAAACATAATCAAATATCTACAAGGTTTTATTTTTTGGGGGGGGGTTGGGTGGAGGGAGTATGAATACTTCAGATAAGCTATGTGTTAAAACCAAACCATTCTTCCTTAAACCAACATTTTGTTTTTAGAATCTACTGAATTCCGAGACTTTTATTATATGCAGTGGGAAGTCCAATCATCAATAACAATTATATCACAATTATCAATTTAATTCTATTTTCATTCTACTAAATACTTAGTTTATGTGTCTGGGGAATTTCTTACTCATCTCTCTATGTTCCTGGTAGAATATAAGTTCTGGAAATTCACCATTTGAATTAAGATTCTGGCCCTGCATATCCCACCCGTGTGGCCTGAGGCAAGATATTTGAATTTCCTGTGGCTTAGATTCCTCTTCCATAAAGAGGAGAGAAATATCAGAGAACCTACCCATATATTGGATTAGGCAGATCCCCAAAGCACACTCTGGAAGAGCCCATGTAATCATAACCCAGGAGAATGCGTAAGCTACAGTGGTTATAAAAGGGGATTTCAAAGTGGAAAATGAATTCAGTACTGGATATTCTGTGAAGTAGCATGGAAAGAGTTTTGAACTTGGGTCAGGTTATTTTTTGCTAATCTTTCTCATTTTAATAAATGTGTTTCTTTTCTTTCACCACTTCTCAGTTCCACCTCCTGTGGAACTGGAGGTGCCCTCTTGAAGGCCTCTCCCGTTGCGGAGCACAGGCTCTGGATGCGCAGGCTCAGCGGCCATGGCTCACGGGCCCAGCCGCTCCGCGGCATATGGGATCTTCTCGGACCGGGGCACAAACCCGTGTCCCCTGCATCGGCAGGCGGACTCTCAACCACTGCGCCACCAGGGAAGCCCCTAAAACCTTATTTTGATACACATTGTCTCACTTAAATTTCACAGTTACTAGTGACTTGCACGTAAATTTTCTCATTTAAATAAAAAAAAGGGAAATAAAGCTGATTGGCTTGTGCAAAGTTACACAGCTAATCTTGCTAGAAATCATGTGACCAAACTAGATCCTGCAGATGATGCAGGACAGAGACCCAGTTTCTTTGTACTGATCAGGGCTCAATCTGCAGAGCAAATATAAGGGAGAGCTATTCATTCAATAAATACCTAATAGATACCCAGCAAGCACCAGGCATTGGTTTAGGGGTTGAGGATAAAGCACAGACTAATACAAGCTACAGTCCTGTCTTTGTGGAGCTAACCTTCTAGATGGGAAAAGCAGAAAATAAACAAAATAATGAGCAAAATATGTTACATGTTATTCTGGACTCAGAATAAAAATAAAGTAGGTATGGGGGATAAAGAGTACCCATGTGCTATTTTTGAATGGTTAGAGAAATTCTCACTAGAATGATAACATTTAATTAAAGCCCTGTAGAAGAAGGACAGGGGTGCCCTGAGATCTCAGAGAAGGGCTTTCCAAGTAAAGGTAATTATAGTAAAAGGCCCCTTGATAAAGCAGAAGTGGGAACTCCAAAGTTGCTTCTCCTCCACTGAGCCCTCTTCTACCTCTCTGGGGATGGTAGGTACTTTAGGGTCTGAAAAACATTAATATAGTCCATTCCCCTCAGTTTAATGATTGAAAACAGAGTTTCAGGGAGTTTAAATGATTTACCCAAGAACAAAAAAATTTTTAATGGCAAAAAAAGAACAAGGAGCCCAGTTCTGTGCATTTTTGTAACATATGCTCCCATTTACTTCCTACATTGTTCCTACAATATTAACATCTGAAGGGTCTCCTATCTCCCACTCAAATTCTGAACCAGTTAAGAGATATATGAAGAAGTTTATCCTATGGAGATAAAAATATAACTCATATAATTGATGGAGAGCACAGATCACTGTGTGATAACAAAAGGCAGCTCCCCAGGATCAGGGCTCACCTTGTCACAGGTAGCACTGCTTCCTCCACGTGGAAGGAGCCTTTACCAATAAACTTAACCACTGGGGACAAAAACGGGCCAGAATACAAGCTTCTTGGAGGCCAGATTAAAACTGAATGGGTAATAGGTTGAGCTCTACCTACCTAGTTTCTACTCCCTAAATTTCTAGATTACTATCTTCCAGGGAAGTGAGAGGTCAGTAAGAGTCCAGTGCTACCTTAATATAAGACTCTTGTTGTAAAATGAAACATCGGGAGAATGGGTTTAGTGACTCCCCCTAATGGTATAAGGGGCACAGGTCTGATGAGATCACACATCATAACATATGGTTTTATTTTGTTTAAACGTCTGGTTTTAATTTTTGATTTGTGTATTATTCTATGAAGAATAACATTCTCATGAACGTATCTCAATATTTGAGTACATATCAAATTTATAAATATTATATATTTCCTTGTGGCTTTGTAATTTATAGATGAACTTACTTATTTCTGAAACTGAAAGTTACTGTAGTGAGATGTTATGTGAGGCAAAACCAAATGGGGATAAATCTTGAAACAGCATTTTCCCCTATCACCCTGAAAGAGCAGAGTAGAAGTAATTGTCATATCTTTAAAACAGGAGATATCCCAAGAACAGGGTGGAAGTTGGAGTCTTAGAATCAGTGAGACCTTGCAGGACTTATGAGAATCAAATAAAGAAGCTGTGAATAGACAATTGATGAAGGAAGCTTGTGGTAAAGAGGGGCTTGAAACACATACCCTCCAGGTAATAATATTTACCTAAGTAAATTCCAATACATTTTGAATCTCTGATTAAAAGAGGATTACTAGGGCTTCCCTGGTGGCGCAGTGGTTGAGAGTCCGCCTGCTGGTGCAGGGGGCACGGATTCATGCCCCGGTCCGGGAAGATCCCACATGCTCACGGCTAGGCCCGTGAGCCATGGCCGCTGAGCCTGAGCATCTGGAGCCTGTGCTCCAGAACGGGAGAAGCCACAACAGTGAAAGGCCCGCGTACCGCAACAAACAAACAAACAAAAAAGAGGATTACTAGATATTTAATTTAAAATAAATATTCAATTTAATTCAAAAACAAGTTTAGCACTTGGCAGCATCAATTTCAAGAGCAACCATTGAAAAGTCAAGGTACTCTGGAGGTTACAAAAACCATCTTTCTGTGTATATAATTATAATATATGGTTTCAAGAGCTAAGAGTTCAAAATTACTATAAAAATTAATATAAATCCTAGCTTCAATCCCCAAAAGAGAAAATTGCATATTCCTTCCCATTATTCTCTACTTTTCTTTGAATCTCAGATCTAACTTCTATCACTGGGATGTAGATCACTCTGGTGAAAGTCCTGCCTCCACTGTTGTTGATATTGTCACTAACTTCAACCCATCTTCTGATTCTCAGCTTAAATATCACCTCTGCAAGGAGCTCTCCCATGATCTTCAAATGATAATGAGTTCCCCCGGTTGTGTCTCTCATACTACTCTAAGATTCCTCCTGTCCCTTTTTATAACAGCCTCACTGTTGCTCATTTGGTCAATCAAAAATGTTTATTGAGCATATATTACATGTCAGGCATTTTTCTAGGCTCTGGATATACAATGGTGAGGAAGACAGGCTAGATTCCTGCTCTTATGGAGTACACATTCCATGCCACCAGGAATCTTAGTGGCTTTTCTTTTTTTTTCCTACTGATGTTTGCTAAATGTCTATAATAGCTGTTGATATATGTATGTGCTCAATAAATATTTATTGAATACATGAGTGAATAAATAAATGGAAATTATGGGGAATAAATAAATAAATATATAAGATATTGATTAATGTTTTGCAGAGAATTCATACTGGATGAAAAAATTGATAGTGGATGACTTGTCCTAGATTGGTTGTTCATGGAAGACTTCTCTGAGGTTTTAACATTGAAGTTGAGACATGCCTGATAGAAAGAAATCTGTTTTACATGATTTACGTAGTCAAAAATGACCGTGCTTTGAAAAGTTCAAGCAGTGGGGAGAGGCCTAGAGTTTGAGAAACCTCAGAGGGAGAGAATGAGAGTGAGGGAGAGGGGATGAGAAAGAGGGTTGGGGGAAAGAGGGGAAGAAGGAATGAAAAAGAGAGAGAGGCAGGGAGAGGAATAAAGAGGAGAGGAGAGGAGAGGAATGAAGAGAAGAGAGGAGAGGAGAGGAGAGGAGAAGAGAGGAGAAGAAGGGAGAGGAGAAGAGAGGAGAAGAAGGGAGAGGAGAGGAGAGGAGAGCTGGCAAGATGAACCAAGGCAACAAGCATGAGAGATGAAGCCATTTGGAAGTGGATCTTCCAGTCATAACTATCACCATGTGCATCAGAGATGAACCATCCAAATTCCTTTCCCACAAAATTGAGAGTAAAGGTAAAATGGCTTTTTAAGTCCCTGTGTCCTAGAGTTGTATCACAGCAACAAATAATTGAAATGTGCCTTTCACAGTCACTGTAGCATCCACAAAGCTCAATTACCAGCCCACACTAGGTGAGGAAAAAAAAAATGGAGAAATCACATCACTAGCTCTTCTTAGACTCGAGTTTTTACTTATTTATTTATTTTATTGGAGTATAGTTGTTTTACAATATTGTGTTAGTTTATACTGTACAGCAAAGTGAATTAGCTGTATGTATACATATATCCCTTCTTTTGTGGATGTTCTTCTCATTTAGGTCACCACAGAGCACTGACTAGAGTTTCCTGAGCTATGCAGTAGGTTCTCATTAGTTATCTATTTTATACATAGTATCAAGAGTGTATATATGTCAATTCCCATCTCCCAATTCATCCCACCACCCCCTTTCCCCCTTGGTATCCATATGTTTGTTCTGTATGTCTGTATCTCTATTTCTGCTTTGTAAATAAGATCATCTATACCAATTTTTTTCAGGTTCCACATACATGCGTTAATATACAATATTTGTTTTTCTCCTTGTGACTTACTTCACTCATATGACAGTAAAAATATGGAATGCTTCACAAATTTGCATGTCATCCTTGCACAGGGACCATGTTAATCTTCTCTGTATTGTTCCAATTTTAGTGTATGTGTTGCCAAAGGGAGCACGACTCTGAGTTTTAGTGTCTTTACATGTGGAGTAAGGGTGCTATATAATTTTCAGAATGTTTAAGAGAAGTAAATCAGGTAATATATGTAATATGTTTAATACTGTGCTTGCACACTGTAGCTACAGAAGTAGTAGAAATATGTTGTTCATTTCATTCACTGTTTATTCCCAGTGCCTAACCCATCACCTATTAGACAGAGTCCTCATTAACATTTTTTTAATGAATAAGAAAATGAATGCATAAAGCAATCTATTAGACACTGTTTAGGTGACTAGGATCATAAAGAATAACAGCTCACTATTTTATAGTGGCTATAGATATGCTGTCTGTTCTAATACAATAATGTAAGTGCTATAGTAATGGTCTGTGCAAGGGTTTATAAGAGCCAAGAATGGAGCATCAGATTTTGCCTGGAGAGAGAAAGTCAGGAAATATTTTACTAATGTAAGGACTTCTGTTAGCTCTGAGTCTTAGAGCATGCCAAATTGATCATTATGAAAACATGAAGTCAATTCATTCCTAACAAAGAAATTTTGTCTTTAAAAAAATAGACCAAACTGAGACTAATATATGACATATCAAGACACTTCAGATTGGACTTCTGAGGGACTTATATCAGGCATAGGATATAGGTGGGAGAATGACATGGTAGTCAGATAAGCAGAAATCAGATGATGAAGGGCTGAGCATGCCACCACAATGCATTTGCCCTTCATTGTATAAGGAATAGAGAGACAGTTACATGTTCTATTCAGAAGTCTGGCACTCTTAGACTCTCATTTTACGAAAGTTACTCTAGATCATTGTGAAGAATGGATTGGAAAGCTTGAGATGGAGGCATCTAAGATGCTGGTGCTGTTACCTCTCCTATTACCGAGGAGAGAAATAATGCTGACGTGAACTAAAGCAGTGACATATGATCAGTGAGTAAAGAAAAATTATGGAGAAATTTAATAGGGTTAATTTATTGGACCCGGTTGACTGATTATATATGGAATTTGAGGAAAACAGTGGAGTCAAGAGATTCATTTAGATTTTTGTAACTGAGAACAACATGATACAGTCAACAAAAAATTTCAGTACAATTTTGGATACTGTAGCAATTGAATATGGCCTTTCATAATAGTTCATAACAAATAACCTCAAAATCCCAGTGACTAATGAAACAAACTTTTTTTTTTTGCTCATATGACTACATGTCTGCAAGGGATGAGCTGCAGGGTGTGGGTGGAGCTCAGGTCTGTTCCATATGTCATTCACTCTCTTCAGACCAGAGGCTCGCTGGAGCACATATGTCTCATGGAAAGTCCAGGAGCCAGGAAAATAATCAGAAACATGCAGGGCCTCTTAAAGTGTAGGTACATATCCCCCATACTGCCAATCCCATCCACATGCCATCAGTGAAAGTAAGTAAAATGGCCAAGTCCAACATCAACAGGACAGCAACACACATTCTGTCACACCAGGAAGTACTACATAGTCATATGACAAAGGACATGGATACACAATTCTAATATAGGGAATCAAGTGAGGAGTTGGGAACAATGACCCAATGTCCATGATAGTCATGTCAGTGCATCAAGTAAGTATATCCATGAATAGAGCTGAAAAGAGAAACATTAGAGATGTCCACACTGAGTATCTTTCTTGCCACAAAGCTTCTTTACCCTCACTTCACAGTACTTTGAAATCATTGCTTTATGGGGCTTTCTATACTAAGTTAGTTGTTTTTTAAATCACATTTGCCTAATTTTTGTACTACTCCATGTAAAGAAAAATGCCATAATAAAAATCAAGCCAACTTTCTCCAATAACAACAAGAGATGAACAATGGCACTTGTAGATGAATGTTGATACTCATAGTCTCAAAGATTATTCCCCAAGAATGACCTATTCCTTGGAAACGAAATACCACTTAGGCATCAAGATACTGCTGTCTTCTTAAGGCCCAAATTTGGACTCATAATTGTTCTCTTACTAACTGCAAACTTGACCAGTACTATGAGGAAGAAGGAAGACAAGGCTTTGCCTAAGGGTTCAGGAATGAAAAAAGGTAAATAGTTCAAGATAGTATCAAGATAAGTTTAACTCCTCTTCACTTCATGATCCAGACAGGGACCCTTTTACCTGGTTCATATATCATGCTCTACAGCTCTATAACTACCTTTTCTGGTGGCTATACAGGAGTACTTGAGATTCTGCCAAAACCAGTTGAAATTCATATCCAAGAGAAGGGAACCCAGAAGTTCTTGATCAAACCATTGTGGTAGGCAGAATTAGGATTCCCCAAAGATGTTTGTATCCTAATCCCTAGATCCTCTGAATATGTTGGGTTACAAGGCAGTGGACAATTAAGTTGCAAATGTAATTAATTTTACTAATCTTTACTTACTTAAAGATCAAGATATTATCCTGTATTATCTAGGTGGGCTCAAGGTAATCACAAGAAGATTCTTTAAAATAAAAGAGAGAGGCAGAAGAAGAAATCAGAGTCAGAGAGAGATTTTAATATACTGTGTTGTTGGCTTTGAAGTTGGAGGAAGTGGCCACAAAGTAAGAAAGGCAGCCGTCTCTAGATTGGAAAAGCAAGGACCAGATATCCCTTAAAACTTTCAGAAGTGCAGCCCTGCTGACACCTTGATTTTAGCTCACTAAGACCCATTTCTGACATTGTACTTCTAGAACAGTTAAGATAATCAATTTCTGTTTTTTTAGGCCGCAAAATTTGTGGTAATTTGTTACAACAACAATAGAAAGTGAATGAAGTCCCATATCTTTTGCTGATGATTGATACCAGAAATACCAAACCCCTTTAAAGAAAGAGCTCTTCGGGCTTCCCTGGTGGTGCAGTGGTTGAGAGTCCACCTGCTGATTCAGGGGACGTGGGTTCGTGCCCCGGTCCGGGAGGATCCCACATGGCGCGGAGCGGCTGGACCCGTGAGCCATGGCCGCTGAGCCTGCGCGTCCAGAGCCTGTGCTCTGCAACGGGAGAGGCCACAACAGTGAGAGGCCCGCGTACCGCGGAAAAAAAAAAAAAAAAAGACGAACTCTTCAACAGGGGATTAAATTTATCTGATGGATAACCATACCAAAATGCAGTAAGATCATTGTCTTCCCATAAAAGACAAAGCCAGCAAATTAATATGATTTTCCCCCTTTAAACCATTTACCATCTATTCTTTAAGAATAGCTTCAAAAATACTGACATTCTGAGGCAAAACAACAAAAATGACACCACTTTACTGACTATGTCTTGGAAATATGGTTTTCTTCCCCTTCAGTAGGGAGAGAGGATCTACTAGGGAGGAAAATTCAATTTTCTTCAAATAAGTCACAAATTTAATTTACCCTTTGGGATTGTAAACTACCCATATAGGTAATAAATAAATAAATAAATAAATAAATAAATAAATAAATAAATAAATACCTCTTTGTATGTATCACAGTCCCAGATTTATGCTTTATGCATAATAAAAAATATTTATGCCTTGCTACCTCAATACCATAACATTCTTATCTCATTCAGTTGTCAGTGAGCTCAGATTAATGGCCATTTCATTTCTGACTCTCTAGAGTCTAACAAACATGCCTGACATATAATTCCCACTGCACCATCATTGTTGGATTCATTAATTAACCTTAAGTGCTTGTTGAATTGATCCATAACACTTCATAATTTATAAAAAGGTCTGAGGATGAGATTTTTGCAGATCTGATCCCTTTTAGATGTAGTTCATGCATAATGGGCAAGCCTAGGATAAGTTAGTAATATTAACATATTCACCATGTTAAATTGCTGGGACTATAAAAGATAATTACTGAAGGGAGAAAAATATCTGTAGGCACAGTTTTAAGAACAGAATGATTTCTCCTAAAATGTATTAAAATTGCTTGGCAGTAACAGTGTACATTGAGCATTTGATTATTTTTAACTGTTTTCATTTTTGTTCATTTTCTCTGTGCAGTATTCTTAAATAACTTCCACCAATATTTTTTTCTTTCTTTAGATCTTTAGATCTATGAAATGTAAATGAATTTAATCAATATGCTCAGAGGACTAATTAGTTATAATATCTTCAGGACATTCAAAACTAAAAATAGTGCAGTTAAAAAAGTGAATATGCTATAAGTGATATTCCAGAAGTGTTATTAAAGGAAATAAAAGCTGTTTAAAATAAACAGACATTTTTGGCAATTGAATACACATGGGTTTCATCTTATGTTACTATTTGGTTTGACTAAGTTAAATTGTCCAAGTAAAATAATGACTTAGCTGTTATAATGCCTCCCAAGTTCTCATCTGCTATTTCTAGTCCTTGAATGTTTCAAGATCTATAAGACTTACAGAACTCACAGTAAGATACTGTATGCAAAAGGCAAGTAATGGTGGCCTAGAAAACACAGAACTGGACTCATATCTATGAATAATTTTATTTGGCTTAAAAATTTACATAAACTGAATGCAATTAAATTATTTTAGATTAAACCAAGAACATTTCTGACTTTATAAGATGAATGCTGCTCCACACTCTGTCAGTGTACGGTCCCACAAAATGAGATAAAAATAAGACATTCAAATCTTTAGGAAGGAGAGATACGTATTGTCTGTGCTCATATACAACACGTGAACAAACCAAGGATTTCAGTAGCAAAGACATGTGCTGGTCTTTTCTTTTTAACTTGACGTTGCAGCTGTCCAGCACCCAGTCGCTCACAATCTCTCACAGCAGGATCCAAACAGCTGGGACTTAAGGGAGAGGGCAGCAGGTTTAACCACACAGACGCCACGATTTAGGAAGAGAAGGTGATCTATAGATATTCGCAGTGACTGAGACCTGGGAATGTAATTAGAAGATGTGGCACCACATCAGCTGCAAAAACAGCAGTGAAATATGAAATGGAGAATGATACTAATGTCATTGGACAGTACTCATGTTGGTATTCCTCAGATTTTGCTTAAATCATGTAGAGCATGTTAGTATAAAGGCATGAGATGGAACTCATTCTGTGTGTGTATGTGTGTCTGCGGGGGATGTGTGTGTGTGTGTGTGTGCACACGTGTATAATCATTTTGGCTCTTGCCTATATCACTTAGAAATTTAGGCAGGTATTTTAACTTCTCTGCATCTCATGAGAACACTGAAAACTAATTCTCAGAGTTTTATTTTGCCAGAATCTGGAAAGATTTTCTAATTATAGCAGTGACTTAAGAAGCACAGCTGGTTTCCAATGCATTGTTTGCCATCAGAAATGGAGTAAACCCACTGGGCTAAAAGGAGGGGAGGAGGTGCTATTTTTCCTTCATTTTCTGCCCTTGTCTCAGAGACTGAAGAACTGGATATACTTTGTGAGAAGGATAGAATACAGCATTCTTCCTTCCCTTTAATACTTCTCATTCTAAGAATATTTAGTGACTTCCACTTACAAAATCAGGATAAGAAGGAAAATGAGAGGTAGGAACTAACTGTGGCTCATTGGATCTTTGAAACATGCATTTCCAAAAGAAAAAAAAAAAGATATAGGGAAGCAAAACCCAAAAGCATTCCAGAGTTAGTGCAAGCTGTGGAGTGTAACTTATAAAATTCATGTTTCTATGTGAACAAAATGAGGGAATGGGGGTAGAAAATGATCCCACTTTTATTTAGCATGGCTCCTTTAGTTAAATTTCTTATTGTTTTCCTAGGTTTTTTGAGATATAATGGACATATAACATTGTGTAAGTTTAAGGTGTACAATATGATGATTTGAAACATGTATATATTGAGTAATATTTACCACAATAAGGTTATTTAATGCATTCCTCACCTCATATAATTAACATTTTGTTGTTGTTATTTCATTTCCCTGGGATACATACCATCTGTAGGACTGTTGAATCATTTTGTAGTTTTACTTTTAAGATTTTGAGGAAACTCCATAGTGTTTTCCGTCTTGACTGTACTAATTTACATTACCACCAACAGGGCTCAGGTGTTCCCTTTTCTCCACAGCCTTGTGAATTTTTATTGTCACTTGTCTTTTCTAACTGGTGTAAAGTGATATTTCGTTGTGGTTTTGATTTGCATTTTCCTGAGATTAGTGATGTTTATCACCTTTTCATATACTTGTTGACAACTTGATGACTTCTTTGGAAGAATGTCTATTCAGGTAACCTATCATTTTTTTTTTTTGCGGTACGCGGGCCTCTCACTGCCGTGGCCTCTCCCACTGCGGAGCACAGGCTCCGGACGCACAGGCTCTGCGGCCATGGCTCACGGGCCCAGCTGCTCCGTGGCATGTGGGAATCCTCCCAGACTGGGGCACGAACCCGTGTCCCCTGCACCAGCAGGTGGACTCTCAACCACTGCGCCACCAGGGAAGCCCACCTATCATTTTTTAATCCAATTATTTGATGAAATATTGAGTTATATGAGTTCCTTATATAATTTGTATATTAATCCCTTATCAGATGTATGATTTGTAAATATTTTCACACATTCCATAGGTTGCCTTGTCACATTGTTGTTTCTTTTGTTGTACTTATTAGTTTGATATAATCCTACTTGTTTATTTTAGCTTTTGTGGATTGAGCTTTTGGTGTCACATACAAAAGTTATTGCTAAGAACAATATCAAGGAGCTTTTTCCTTATGTTTTCTTATAAGAGTTTTATGGCTTCAGGTCTTATGTTTAAGTCCTTAATGTATTTTGAGTTAACTTTTGTGAATGGTGTAAGACAGTGGTCCAATTTCATACTTTTGCATGGGAATAATCAATTTTCCTCAAACCATTTATTAGAGACTATCCTTTCCCCATTGAGTAGTCTTGTCTCCCTTCTCAATATTTGTTCAGTATGTATGAATGGGTTTTTTTCTAAAATCTGTTCCACTGGTCAATGTGTCTGTTTTTATGCCAGTACCGTACTGTTTTGATTACTGCAGCTTTGTAATATAGTTTAAAATCAGAGTGTGTGCTGCCTCCAGCTTTATTCTTCTTTCTCTGGATTGCTTTGGTTATTTGGGGTCTTTTGTGATTCCATAAAAATTTTAGTATTCTTTTTTCTATTTCTGTGAAAAATTACATTGGAATTTTTATAGAGATTGCATTGAACCTATAGATGGCTTGGGTATTATGTACATTTGAACAATATTAATTCTTCTGACCCATGTACTTAGAATATCTTTTAAATTATTTGTGTCTCCTTCAGTTTGCTTCATCAGTGTCTTATAGGATTCAGTATACAGATCTTTCATTTCTTTGGTTAAATATATTCCTAAATTTTTATAGTTTTTTATGCTAATGTAAATGAAACTATTATCTTTATATCTTTTTCAGATAGTTCATTGTTAGTGTATAGAAATGCATCTGACTTTTGTATTTTCATTTCATACCTAAAAACTTTACTGAATTTTTCTATTAGTTATTTGTGGAGTCTTCAGAATTTTCTACATCTATTATTGTTTCATTCTTCCTTCCCTTTTGGTGTGGTTATTCTCAGGGTTTTTTTGTCTCTCTCTGTTGCTTAAAATGGATATTTGGACTCTGTAAGAACTATTTTCATTTATGGATAGCTGTGTCATTGTTGATCTTTGAGGAGAATGGAGGCTGGGTTTTCTACTCTGCTATATTGGTGACATCAGATAAATTTCTTTTTGATAATGGCTATCAGATTTATCTTTGAAATTGAACTTTTCTGAAACTCTTAATCTGAGAAACAGCTTCTACCTAAAAGGCCAGTGGACAGTGAGTATGGCTGACAAATCCTATGTAGGGAACATGCTTCTCAGACATTTATGTATCTATGAATCACCTGTGGATCCAGCAAAAATATAAATCTTAAGACAAAGCTTGTGTGATGCATTTCTAATAAGCTTCTAAGTGCTTGTTGCTGGAGACATTCTTTGGTGGGGTAAGCAACATCAAATTAGTTGGACATTGTCTTAGGATGAATAAACAGGAGAAAAAGGGGAGAGAGGTATATAACCAAAAATATAGAAGGACAAATGACATAAAACATGAGAAGTACCTTAATTAAATCAGAAAAAAAAGAGATAGGAAGTTTAAAAAGTTAGGAAGTTGGAAGAAGGAAGGAAGAGAAGGAGAGAAGAAGGAAGGAAGGGAGGGAGGGAGGAAGAAGAAGAAATGGAGGGAGGGAAGGAAAGAAGATAGAAAGTAAAGAAAAATGACATAAAAAGGACCAAGAAAAAATATAGTCTGGAAGAGCTAAAAAACAACCCAAAAAAATTGTACCTTTCCCAAAGAGTGTTTAATTAAAGTTTGGAACTTGTTAAGATTCTAATCTAAAATATATAAATAAGTCCTTCACAATAAAGTGCTAAAATGAGGAAATGGGTTGACAATAGAGACAATAAAGTAGAAGAAATTAACATAAAACACTATTACAGAACAAACTTGTAGACTAGACACAGCAAGGAATAGGATGGACACAACTGAAAGTGAAGAAAACCAAAAATAAAGCAGGATGTGTGGCTGAATCTGCTTGGATTTGAAACCCAGCTCAACCACAAACTAAACACATGGCCTTAGTCAATTACTTAACGTCCCTGAGCCTCCATTTCCTTGCTTGAACAGTGGCAATAAGAACAGCAACTTCTTCACTGGGTATTGTGGGAATTTTAAAATAGAGATTCCTGGAAACATACTTAAAAGAGTAACTGGAATATTCAGTCAATTCCTGTCACTCCTTTACTGGTAATTTCCAATGTTTTCTCATATTCCTCAGAGTAGAAAGCGAAGCCCCCCAAATGGTCTCCAAAGTCCTGTATGATCCAGTCACTGCTGCGCCTCTGCCCCTTTCCCTACTATAGTCATCCTTGCTCCTTCTCCTTCAGCCATGCTGTTCTCCTTGCATATCCCGACTCAAAGCCTTTACACAGATTCTTCCCTCTTCCTGAAATGTGCTCCTCCTGTTACCTACACAGCTCCTTTGCTCATCTCCATGTCTTTACACATAGTTTATCTTTTCACTGTTGGCTACTCCCTCTAAAATCCACAATTTATCACATATTTCTAAATTTACAGTCCTTCCCACCTTTGCCCCAACAGCACTTGCAGCTCCTGGACCTTGATTAGCATTGTCACACACACTGTGTTAGTTAGTACTTGTCTATCATCTGCCTCCCTCTCGCTAGAATATAAAGTCTATGAGGTTGAGACTTTGGCTATTTGGGTCACTGCTGTGTCTCTGGCACCTAAACAGTATCTGAGACTCAATATATATTCGTTGAAAGAATGAATTTCATGCATCAAGTCAGTATTAAGATTTAAAATAAGGCCAAATTTTGTGACATACACATACATATAATCAAACACATAGTCATTTATTGCTGACGTAACTGATGCCTCTCACTTTACTAGATGTTATATACACATTATTTTTCTTATTTATAATGACAAATCTGAAGTACATTATTGTGCCCATTCTTCAGTTTTAGAAACTGTGCCTCTGAAAAATTAAATAATGTACACTCAGTCACACACATAACAATTCTTAAAACTGAATCTGTGTGATTCCAGCCCATTCTGCTCATCATACCTGGCCTGATACTGTATTTGCACTTAATCTAAAAATGAGTTAATACATCCACTCTGACTCCATAAATTGTCAAACCCATTCACACGAGTAATAGGCAGCCATTCAAAAATGAGCCTTGCTTAATTCCTGGCATTGTCTTTTGTTAGCAGAGCTCTTGACTTGAGATTGACTGGTTATGGTTATGACAAGCTTGCTTTCATTAGAAATATCTGAACAATAAGAAAAGAAAACAAAAAGTTGGCTTACTTTGCATGTTTTTAGGTATCAAGTACCTACTTTTTTTTTTTAAAGTGGTATGTTATAAAATAGCAATTGGCATTTTTACATAAATATCTAAAAGTAATAGTTCAGTAGAAAGGCATGTAAATTTGATCTAGTTTTTTCAGTTTATCAAAATTCTTAGGGTCTCCACTCTGATTTGATTTTGGTCCTTGTTCATTGATGTGACAGGTTTAATGATCACGTGTCAGTATTCCAAGAGCCTCCTGTTTAACAGAAGAGCACTGTTCCCTGGAATACTCTAGTCCCCGCTCATCACCTGACCTTTCCCCTGGAAACATTCATCAACAGTGACACTGACTGATGAGCAGCATGATCTCCTGACCTCCAATTTATTCATGTTGATGGTCTTGACACTCTTCGCAGTCTCCCAGGCTCCACACAGCTGCCTAATATCATCAGTGGATTTTTACTTCCCAGAAATACTTTCTGTTTCCTCACTGTACAGACAGTATTACTTTCTTCTCCATCCAGCATGAACTGTCACTTTTTTTTCACTGATTGCTTTTCAAAACCCTCAGATTTTCTCCCACCCCCACTGACATTTCTAGGTCTCTCATTGAGTAACCTACAGTCTGTCCATCTTAAGGGTCATTTTCTAAGGAAAGTATACTCTTCCTGGTAGAATATCCTCATCAGTTTGGTAAGAAATTCCTCATCAATAATAAAGGGACAACTTGACCTAAGCATACCTCTCCCATCTTCAGATTACAGTAACCATTTTCATGACCTCACTTAATGACTACTATTATTAATTCCATGTCCCTTCCTTAAGAAGTTTCAGCAATTCATGCTGCTAACAAATATACTATCACTATTAATAGTAATAACTACCATTGTTTTTACTATTTTTCAAAAAAGAATAAATGAAGGAAGAAAGGAACACATTTAATATCAATATTTGTAATAATAAAATACCTTTCCTGAACACTTACAATGTGTTTGAAACTGTGGTCAGTAATAAGTATTACAGTATCCTCCACTTTTCAGAAAGTTCACTCTATTTCACTTTTATAAGACCTACATTAGTACCTGTTTTCGCTAACAAAATAAATCCGAAGAACATTTTCACTTTATGAAAAAAGGTGTAAAGCAAAACCAGCATCCAGCGTTTGTTTTGCAGTGAGCCCTTATAGAGGCAGCACATGTTCCAGTGGTGAGAGGGGCACCCCCAAGCTCTTTCCTGAGGAACTATACTCTGCTTCTCAGCATCAAGCTGCCACAGCTTTGAACTGTGTCTGTGAGCATCTGTGCTTTATCTCAATTTATTTTTTGCATTCATTAGCAAGACATGCCCTAAGGTAATTGCTTCTTCCTTTTATGCCATTTAAACTTCTGAAGTTTTCGTAGAAATGCTGTACTTTCAAATAGCAAGAGAAAACTGTATCTCATTTAACACTTCCATCAATTCTATGTGGTAAATGATATTACCATCCTTAATTTGAAAACAAGAAAACTGAGACACAGTAAAGTAATCAGTAGGTAAATAACATGCCCAATGTCACACTGCTGTTTATTGGCAGAACCAAGATTTTGTTAGATGATTCAATAATTATCTTGGATTAGCAAGTTTCATCAACCAAATTTGACTCAAAGAAAAAAATAGTTACGATGATGAGGATCGTGGTGATGGTGGTGATGATGATGATGAAGAAGAAATATTACTAATAAAATCTGTTATATTTGGTAGCAGACAATATTCTGTGTACTTTATATACAGATTCTTGCTTGTTTTAATTCTTACAAGAGAACAAGATAGTTATCATCATGACTACTCTGTAGATCAGGTGATTGAAAATTGGAGAGGTGAAGTATTTTTCCTGAGATAATGGGAGTGATTCTTAACAATTTTGTTGGCCATATGAGTGTCCAGAGCATGAATCATTATATTGAGAAAAATATTTACCCGCAGTAACAGCTGATGGGAAGTTTGATCAAAGTCTCTTTACAGGTAGGCATATAATATCCTCATCTTCCCCTTAAATGAACCGGAACTTTGTTTTTTTTTTTTCTTTTGCGGTACGCGGGCCTCTCACTGCTGTGGCCTCTCCCATCCCAGAGCACAGGCCCCGGACGCGCAGTCTCAGCGGCCATGGCTCATGGACCCAGCCACTCCATGGCATGTGGGATCTTCCCGTGCCGGGGCACGAACCCGCGTCCCCTGCATCGGCAGGTGGACTCTCAACCACTGCGCCACCAGGGAAGCCCTGGAACTTTCTTGACAGCAAGTGTTCTGTGTTATCTGAGAATCTAGTCCATACACTGTCAAGAAATAGTTGTTGAATTAAAAGGACTGCAGGAAAGAAAGCTGAGAGAGGTTTAGGTGCTTGACCAGGCTCCCAGGGCTGGTTAGTAGATGAGCTGCGATCTAGTGCCCTGATTTGTATTGCAATGCTCTTACGTAGTCATCTTCTGATGCATTTACAGATGAAGAATTAAAATAAGAAATGGAAAATATGCTTGTATGGTAGGTTTTCAATGGTTAACAGAGGTCAAAATATGCTATCCTAATTTCCATTTCAGTCTTTATTTCTCAACGATTTATCTACAATTAATTATTGAACATAACATCTATCCTTTATTCATAAACATTTATTATTTTTCTATCTCTGTTTTGTCTCCTCTTTCCAAGTGGTTTGTCACAGCTTATTAGTCATTTAAAAGATAAAAATGCATTCATGTATTTGTAAAAATCTAGTTCATTTATGTATAGGTCTTAAAGGACAATAAATCTTAGATGTGTTGCATAATTTTGAAAAGACACTTTCCCCTTAAATATTTGTAAATATTTCTATTTGTAATGGGTGAAATAAATGAGTTTTTCAAGTATTAAAAAGATGCTTATATTTGCTTGTGTGATCACTGCTGATCACATTTGAAGCAGTATACTGATTGTTTTACATTTCCCAAGATAATTTAATTATGTCAATGACTGGTTTCTATATGTAATTTGGAAGAAGGCTAACTGAATGATGGGTGTTCTACTTTATCTTGACCCACTGAAAAGCATAAACACTTGGTCTTAAATACACCTTCAAGTATTTAAATATTAACATATAGAAAAATATCACATTCATCTAACCTCATTTTTCTTTTTTGCTTTCTTTTTTGCGGTACGCGGGCCTCTCACTGTTGTGGACTCTCCCTTTGAGGAGCACAGGTTCCGGACGCGCAGACTCCGGACGCGCAGGCTCAGCAGCCATGGCTCACGGGCCCAGCTGCTCCGCAGCATGTGGGATCTTCCCAGACTGGGGCACGAACCCGTGTCCCCTGAATCGGCAGGTGGACTCTCAACCACTGTGCCACCAGGGAAGCCCTCCTAACCTCATTTTTCTTAACTTTCCAGAATGCATTACTATATTTATGTTCTTAATATTTATGTTGCTTATATTTGTCCTTTCATTTTATAGTCCTCCCATCATTTACATCACTAACAGCAATAGTTTTATAAGTCTTGATAACATTTCACAATTTTTTTCTTCCTTAAGAATTGCTTGAGGAGTGACATCTGCAAAATGGTGGCATAGGAGTTTCTAGTGCTTATTTGTCTTCCCAGGCAGCCCCCCAACATCAATTTAGAAAATTATCCATGTGTAAAAATAATTCACAATAGTTAAGGATCCCAGGCAAGAGATTGTAGCACCCAGATGAGGCACAGAAATAAGAAAAGATGCATTGAGGAGGGTAAGAAAGATAGATTCACATTACCCCCAATAACTACCCCCCAAGCCAGGGTAGCCCAGTGCAGAGAGAGACACCCATCCCATAGAGGAAGGAGAGGAAAGTGAGCATCTACTTCACCATGGACCCCAAAGCTAGCCCACCCCAACATCATGCCAACTCCCATGGATTAAGGTGGTTCCCTGCAGGCTACCATGAACCAAGGCCCCCAACTTTCACTGGCAATTGCCAGCTCCTTTGGCCACATGTGAGTCTCACAACACTAGGATGCTGGAGGTCTCCAGCAATTACAGGCTCCCAGTCCACCAAGGTGCCAGCAAGTTTCCATGGCCTGGGTGACACTGGGGCCCCAGTATCCCAGCAAGGTCCTGTAAACCTAGGCTCCTGGCCCATCCCAGCAATGAGTGGCTCTCCTGGCACCAGGCTTTTAGTAGACTCTTGCCAACCAGGATCTCAGCTCAGCCCAGCACTGGCTGGCTTCCACGGCCTTGGGAGGCTCCCATGGCAACAGACTCCTGATGGGCTCCCATGGTCCTAGGAAGCTTCTATGGCCCCAGGATACCAATTCGCCCCTATGAACCCTGGCTCCTGACTAGGACCAATGCCAGACTAGGACCAATGCCAGAATAACTACACAGACCCAAGCTTTTGACACACCCCTGCCCGAGGCTGTATCACATACACCCAGGCTCCTTGCTTGCTCCAGTACAAAACAAATTCAATAGCACAATATAAGGATAATATACCATAATCAAGGAGAATTTATTCCTGGAATGCAAGGATGGTTCAACATGAGCAAATCAATAAATGTGATATACCACATTAATAGAATGGAAGATAAAAATCATGTGATCATCCCAATAGATATAGAAAAAGCATTTGACAAAATTCAACATGCTTTCAGGATAAAAACTCTCAACAAATTGGGTATAGAAGGAATATACCTCAAAATTATAAAGATCATAAGTGGTAAACTCACAGCTGAATCATACTCAGCAGTGAAGGGTTGAAAGCTTTCCACCTAAAATCACAAACAAGACAACTGTGCTCTCTATCACCACTCTTAATCAACATAGAACTATAAATCATTTCCAGAGCAATTAGGAAATAAAAAGTAATGAAAGGCATCCAAGTCAGAAAGGAAGAAGTAAAATTGTCTCTAACTGCAGATGAAATGATATTATATATAGAAAATCCTAAGACGCCAGCAAAGAACTATTGGAACCAATAAATAAATTCAGTAAAATTAACATACAAAAATCAGTTCTGTTTCTATACTCTAACACATAACTATCTGAAAAAGAAAGAAAGCAATTCCATTTGCAATAGCATAAAAAATATATATAATACCTAGAGATAAATGTAAACAAAGAACTGGAATGAACTGTACACTGAAAATTATGACAATGATGAAGTAAATTAAGAAGACACAAAAAATGGAAAGATATCTCATGTTCATTATTATAAAAATTAACATTATTAAAATGTCCATACTACTCAAAGCTATCTATAGATTCAATGCAGTCCCTATCAAAATTTCAATGACATTTTTCACAAAAATAGAAGAAAAAGCAATTCAAAAATTCTTATGGAACCATAAAAGACCCTAAATATCCAAAGAAATCCAGAGAAAGAATAAAAAAGCTGTAAACATCATAATTCCTGATTTCAAACGTTATTACAAGCTATAGTAATAAAAATAATGTAATGAATATTGTACTTACATAAAACAGACACATAAATCAATACAACAGAATCAAGAGCCCAGAAATAAAGCTACATATATATGGTTAACTAAAATTTGACAAAGGAGCCAAAAAAAACTCAATGTGGAAAGTATAGTTTTTTCAATAAATGATGTTGAGAAAGCTAGCTATTCACATACCAAAAAATAAAAATTTGACTCTGATTTTACACTGCTCTCATGATTAACTTGCTATGTATTAAAGACTTATATGTAAGACCTGAAAATGTAAAACTACTAGAAGAAAACGTATGGGAAAATTCCTTGACATTAGTCTTGGCAATGGTTTTTTAAATATGATGCCAAATGCTCAAGCAACAAAGCAAAAATAAACAGGTAGGACTATCAAACTAGAAAACATCTGCACAGAAAAAGAAATAATTAGCAAAATGAAAAGCTAATTTTGGAGTGGGAGAAAATATGCAGACCATGTATCTGATGAAGAGTCAATGATCAATCTGAATCTGTATAAGTAACTCATACAAGTCAATAGCAAACAAAAACAAACAAACAAAAAACCAACCAATCAGATTAAAAAATAGGTGGAGGAAAAAAAAAATAGGTGGAGGACTTGAATAGACATTTTTCCAAAGGAGATATACAAATGGCCAAATGGTATATGAAAAGATGCTCAACATCACTAATCATCAATGAAATGCAAATCAAAACCACAATGAGTTATCACCTTACACTTTTTGGAAAGGCAAAAAGATGAGACAATAAGTACTGACCATCCTGTGGAGAAAAGGAAATTCTTGTGCTTTGTTGGTGAGAATGTAAATTGGTGCAGTAACTATGGAAAACAGTGTGGAATTCCACAAATATTTTAAATCAGAACTATCATATGATCCAGCAATTTCACTTCTCAGCATATATCCAAAAGAAGGGAAATCATTACCTCAAAGAGATATCTGAATTCCTATGTTCATTGTAGCATTATTCTCCATACCCAAGACATGGAAACAACCTAAGTATCCATCACAGGTGAACAGATAAAATGTAATTCTACTTACCCTTGAACAATGTGGGTTTGAACTCTGTGGGTCCACTTATATGCAGATTTGTCTCAATAAATTCATACTACACCACTATCCGAGGTTAGTTGAATCCACGGATGTGGAACCTTGGATATGGAGGGCCATCTGTAACTTACATGTGGATTTTTGATTGTGTGGAGGGTCAGTAACCCTAAGCCCGATGTTGTGCAAGGGTCAACTGTATATATATATAATTCAGTCTTAAAAAAAAGAAGGAAATCCTACCTTTTTCACCAACATGGGTGGACCTGAGGACATCATGCTAAGTGAAAGAAGTCAGACAGAGAAAGACAAATACCATACGTTCTCACTTATATGTGGAATCTGAAAAAGCCAAACTCATAGAATATAAAGTAGAATGGTGGTGCTAGGGACTGGGATAGGGGAAATAGGGAGATGTGGGTCAAAATGTACAAACTTCCAACCATAAGAGAATAAGTTTAGAGGATCTGATGTACAGCATGGTGATTATAATTAACAATACTTTATTATGTACTTCAAATTTATTATGAGAGTACATCTTTAATATTATCACCACAGATTTAAAAAATGGTGGTTATGAGAGGTGATGGAGGTGTTAACTAACCTTATCGTAATCATTTTAAAAAATATACATGTATCAAATCATCATGTGTACACCTTAAACTTGTATGTTACATGTCAATAATACTCTAACATATAAAAAGGAAAATAAGAGAATTATTTGAAGAATTAATCTATAGTTAAATAATCCTACTCAAAATCTACCTCCACATATATAACCATAGATTCAGTATTTCATTTTTCCAATTACACACCCAGATCTTGATATTCTCTCATGGAGAATTTGATTTCACATGTAGTCCATACCAGTAGAATATCATAGATTAAGAATGATTATAAATCATAGGAGGAACATTTGAATTAAGAGATGGTTTGCTTTTAGAGGTAATACAGCATGTAACATTAATGTGCCTCATCCTTTGTCATTAGGTATTTACTGGGCACTTTAAATATCAGGTGTCATCCTGGGTTCCAGGGGTGTAAAATAATGGTTAATATTCATTACTCTATGGAAGTGTATAGTCCAAGTGAGGAGGCAAAAAACTATACAGAAAAGTACAATACATGGTGAAAATTGGTACGTGCAAGGTGCTTGTCAGAGGTTTACCAGCTTAGCCAGGCTTTGGGGTCAAGTAGGGTTCCTCTGACAATATGTTACCTCTACCAAGTTGTGACTAGTGCTTAGGAGTTATCTAGGTGAGAGAAGATGGGAAAAGTAATCCGAGTTGAGACAAACTGCATGTGGAGAAGCTAGGCAAGAGAGCTGGACACTTCTAGTGAATTTTGAGTTGATCTTGACTGGAACGGAACAGTGAGGAGTCAGTGTCAGGAGACAGCTATGGAGAGGAGATTGTTATCCAGGCTCTATGGAACCATGATCCCAAAGGTAACAATGACCATGGAGAGTATAAGTTAGAAAGTGACTCATTGGATTAATTTGAATTAATATTTTAGTAAATTCTTTAGGCAAAATATGACTTTATTGTTTAGCATCTGATAAAAGCATTTTGTGTGATATGTGGCAAAAAAAATCATAGGTATCTAAGATCCTCTCCTATACTTTTTAATTATACTTGGGATGTGAATAAGAAAATAGAAAAATATACAAGTGTCCCAGAATAAAGAATGGATAATCTAGTAGAAGTAAAGAGAAATCAACCAAAGTTAATTAATGTAATTATTCAAAAAATATTTATTTAATTTCCATCATGTGCTGGATATTGTGCTAAAGTGAGCACTCAGTGATAGACAAAGTAGATATGTTCCCCATTCTCTAGGAACTCATGGTCTAGTTAGTGAGAAAAGGAACCATGAACATGTGATGTGTGTAGCAGACTTCCAAAGGCAATCTCTGCCTTAGGGTTGGGGAAGTTTTCTGGCAGGAAGGCAAGAAGGTCACAAATTCGTGTCCACAGGTATCAAGCAAGGTAACACTAATGCATGAAGTAACCCAAATGTTAAGTGTCTTTTCATGGAATCAAGATTAATGCATGACTAATAATATTCTTTTTTGAAATATCGTGCAAACAAAATAAAAACTCAAATCAAAGCATGCTCATTACCTGAGATCTAAATTCTCTGGCTATATGATTATGTGAGGGAGACCTTACAGTGCCCATCATAGAAGCTCCATGACCCTGGATCATCAAGATTGGAGGACAGAAGTATACAGGTGCCCTTTGACAAACGATGAAGAATAATCACATCACTCAGAGAAAAAGGGTCCACTAGAGAAACAGATTTATACTGTACATCAGCTCAAGATAGCAATTGAGAAAATAATAAGAGAGAAAAAAATAACCCTCTATCCTAAGACAATAATCATAAATCTAAAAAATTATACACACCAGGAGATTCATAACAATAATATTTGTAGTGATGATTAAATGGAGAAAATATAATTGTCTGAAAATAGTGACCTGGTTAGCTAATGTATGGCAGATACCCACAATAGAATATTATGCCACAGTTGAAATTCGGCTCCAAATGCCTTTAGTATAGCTGGGATGTTAGCAAACCATGTGTTGGTAGCCTAATTTTCTAATTGCACCAACTTTTTTTCTCTTCAGACCACAGGGTAGTTTTTTGTTTATTTGTTTTGTCTTGTTCCTATTGTTAGTAGTATTTACCCGTGTGCACTTCTCTTTCATCCTCTATACCCTATATCCTTTTGTTCTAGATTTATCTAAATCCCTCTCACAAAGTTAAAGATTTATTTATCAGTGTCTAATGATAACTTATCTGTTCACAGAGAAGCACATCCTAATGGGTATTAAAATCTTAAGGTTAATATGGAAGTATTTTAGATGCCAGGCAGTAAAAGGAGATAGATTTCTGAAGATTGAGCCTGTACCACTGAATCTGAAAGCACCATAGATAGCATGCAAATGGTTTTGCACAAAACTGGCCATCCTCATTTCCCTTTTTTAAAATTAAGGTATAATTGACATAGAAGATCATATTAGTTTTAGGTGTACAATGTAACCATTCAATATTTGTATATATTGCAAAATGATCACCATAATGTCTGATCAATATCTGTAAACATACACAGTTACACTTGTTTCTTGTGATGAGAATTTTTAAGATCGACTTTCTTAGCAACTTTCAAATATGCTGTACAGTATTATTAACTATAGTCATCATGTTGTATATCACATCTCCATGACTTACTTCACATTTTTTTGTGACCATCATTCTCCTCATTTTACAGATAATGGAAGTGAGACAAAAGGAGAATTAACACAGCTGAGAGCCAAACTCAGGTAGTCTGCTTCCAGTCCATTATGCTCTTATGCCCAATACCCTGAGGCTTCCCTAATCATTTCTTTTGCAATCCTTTCCGATTACACCTTACTTTTCAAATGTGATGCTTGGTGTTGCTGGCCACAATTCTGTTCACCTCGCTTCAGATTTCCTCTCTTGCCCTCTGCTGCTTTGGACTACCGAAGGCAGTATCTATTCCTAGACACTTCCAACAGTCTGCATCTCAAGATTTACATTTTGTTGCTGATAGAAAGATATATTAAAAAGGAAATGTAGACCTCTTGAGGAGAAAAATCATACTGTGTATATATTGCCTGGGGCTAGTCTGATTCAGTTTGAGTTAAAATTCTTTACTATACATCTCAATAACTTGTATTTTCTAGAATATGACTAACAGCATGATAGAATCTTGGCCATGAGTATGAACAACATTTTGCATTTTCGATACCCAATTTATAGTTTATTGATTCCATAATATTTATTTCATCTAAAAACCACTGTCTGAAATTAATATGTGTTCTAAATAAGAATGGTAGCAACATTTTGATAAAGTAAAAGACATCAAATATTGTCTCAAAGTCTAACTATTAATGCCAGTAAAGATAGAGACCAACTTTTAACCAAAAGAGTCACCGTGGAGTGACAGACATTATTTTCCTTGGTAACTCTGGCTTACCCTTTCTTTTTCTTTTCCAGTAAAATTATTATCTTGTATGAGGGTTAAATTCAAAATTAACTGTTTCCCTGTACCTTTTACTATCATTAAGAAGTACACCTCACATGAATGATTTAGTGATTGCTTTCATGTTCATGTTTGACTGTATTGATTAACCTTCAAGATGGGGGCTTTTGTGTGCATGGCAGAGGTTGCCAGCACTCATTGGAATTTTTTCTCCTTCTAGGCTCACAAGAAGATGGTATGTCCCAGTTTCAATCAGTTAGGAGTGGCCATGGGATTATTTGAGTGAGTGAGTTTTAGGTGGAAATGACATAAGTCATTTCTGGGCCAGAGTATTTAATCACAAGAATGAGACTCTATAGCACACTTTTTGTCTGCTACCATGGACAGTTATGTGGGCATGGAATAGCAATCAGGATGTACCTGACTAGGTTTGAAACATAGAGTCCCCCTTGGAAATAAAATTTATTTTATTATTTGTTGTTTTTGTTTGTTTTCTTTTTTTAATTTTGCTTAATGTGTTTTAATAAAATATTATTGTTTTTATTGCTTAGGCTATTCTGAGAGATATTGTATTACATTAAACTTTGATTCCACAACAGTACAATACTTACCTCAGTGTTTGAATATGCTAAACATTTAAGACTTGAAATTAATATTTTTCTCACATTTTGTCTTTGCTTATTTATTAATTAGTTTATACAATGTACTAACTGCTAGGGTAGTTGTTTTGAGGATTAAAAATATTATCAGCATTCAAGGGATTTCTTTTCAATGCCATAGACTATATATGAATTTCTTTTAATGTAGGTACACGGAATCTTTGACCGTGTGAGAATGTTACCCAGAAATATTTTTATTATTATTCCCTTGTCACCATACCAAAAAGCGCATGTAGTTATTCAGGTTTTGTATTAGAATCCAGAAATTGGACATTTTTTTTAGAAATAAGAAAAAAAAGAACTTTATTTCAGATCAAAATACTTTTAAATGTTTATAGCATTTATTAGGTGGTAAAATATTTCACAATAAAATTCAGCCTAATTTAAAGAAACATAGCAAAGGCTGCACTCCAAAAGTTTTGAATCATGATTTGTTTTAAGAGTTAATCCTATTGACCCTAAGAAAAGCTTTATCCATGTGCATGGAAGTGCAGGATGCATATGTGTATTGAAAAATAATATTGATGAATTTGGGTAATCAAATACTCTAAAAGGACCTCTGGCTACTGTATGAGGGAGGTAAGTTTTCTCTAACTGGAGCACTAGGTATGATCACCAAATTCACAGCCCCATAGGGATAACATTTATTATCATAAAAAGAACTATAGCATTTGAAATCTGAGGTTAAACATTTACTACAAGGTTTATGAGGAGACTATGAATCTCAAGTGAATTCACTGCATGAGAAAAGTGAATTTATTATCAAGGGCATGAAAGGAATAAGTCTTCTGAATGCTTAATACCCTCTGTTAAAGCTTCATAATAAACTGTTCACCTCACTGCATGCTATTCCAAAGTCTACAATGCAAGATATGACTAAACTCTAAATCACAGTCCTTTTAAGGCACTGCCAATAAGGTAACTAATTCATGTGTATTCATTATGAAAAAAAAATATACCAAATAGTCAGCATTGTGCTACTGACTTTTCTAAGATCTTCTGTAGAATAGATTCTAGCTAATTTCTAATGTAAATAACTTGCCTTCAAAACATACAAAATATTCTAAATGTCAAAAGATCATAAAATAACAGAGATAAAGTGATGGGCAGAGCTGACAAGTTTTCAAAGCATCTTGGAGGATACAAAATACATTTTTGTTGGTTCACAAACACTAAACTGGTTACTCCATGAGTACTGAATTTTAAAATATATAACTGCCTCAAAAATCTCACCTCAGGAAAGGTTAATAAGCCTGAACTGGCAATATCATGAGATCTCTGATGGAATCTAATTAGCACGAAGTTCACATTCTGAAAACATTTTGTTAGACTGACAAGAGGTTAGAAAAGGAACAGATGATACATGAGAAAGGTCTTTTCCTCCTTACTATATGTGTATAATTTCCATTATGGGTAATTAGAACTTCATACATGGAACAGTGAAAGAATAGACCAGAACATATTTTTTTCCTTAAAAAGCACTATTTTAGCAGCAATGGAACAGACTGCTGAGGTCAGAAGGGTCCCAGAGCTAGACAGTGTTTACAAAGCCAGGGAACAGGTTTCAGTGTGAAAGAAATTCTCCTAGCCAAATGAAGGAAACATAAGGAAATTATTCTGATGAATATGAAACCTGTTAAGCATTATTTAGTTTTCATCATAAAATAGTATAATGGGCTTTCATTTTACTACATATAGCTTTTGGAGCATAAATTTCTCCAACAAATAACAAATGGGAAAGCAAGTTGGAATTAGGCAAGCCCTGGAGATGGCATAAGGTAAAATGTCCATCCAAGCGGTGACCTGGCTGTTGAATTGATGTTACTACTGAGTAAATGGAAATCAAAGGATGAGAGGAATAAAAACAGTATAAGGAAATTTGTAAGCAGGTTTAGATGACACTCTTTTGGTCCCTGAGTTAGAACCAAGCAAGGCTTCCCCTTCAGAAACTAGGTAATCTTTCAACAAAAAGGCAAAATAGGATGAAAGCAGGTGGCAATACATTCAAATAGAATAAGGAGGTACTCATTCTCCTCTGGTTTATATGACCACCAATACCAGACTTGCCTACTAATTGTCTTTATCACTATAACGATTGTTATGATGCTCTATAGCAATCATTATTTCACATACCTTCTTCCCTCTCTACAGTGTGCTAAGGCTATGAGAAGCATGGCTGAACACATTTCCATTTCATGGTTTTGACTCTCATTTTCCCCTGAAAGTCACTAATTACCACAGAAGTTTCATGAGGAAAAGTCAGATCTCTGACCCTGAACTCCCCTGAGGTCAATGTACCTACGTAAAGGAGTAGGGCAGGGTAATGTTCTTACATATAATCCAAAGTATTTTTCTTTTTTAAAAATTTATGTTTCCTCCCTGGAATCATCTTGCAATTAAGACTAGGCCAAGGGGATTAGGTTTATTGTCATAGATAAGAGGCAGGCAGACATTGCCTAGGGGGAAAAAAAAAAGTCAGTGTTTAGCTTTGAACTTAAAACTAAATGCCTCAGGGTGAGTTCTTTGGAAGCAGTTGCTGAGACAGTTTAGCATGGGAGAAATTTATTCGGGATTCACACCTGTGGCAAAGAGTGAGCAGAAGTAGGATCAGGCAGAGGGAGAAGTGGAACTGCCATACAGGTCAAAGAAAGCCTTGGATAGGTCAACTTCTAGCGGACTGTGGGTGTAAAGCCCCCTCTGTGGTTTGTATGTTTTGTGACCCATGAAGGGAAAAGAAGCTCCCTGCAGCTGAGGCTGCTGCTGGCAGCTGAGGCTACAAATCTCTTCTTGAAGAAGAATCTTGGCAGTGTATCTCTGAGTCAGGCACTGGCTTTGAATAAAAGCTCAACTGCAAAGTTTTCAGCCACATTTTCGAATGATAGAAAGGAGATTTCTTGAACATCCTAAAGCTGGGTTTTTACATGTCCACAACCTTGAATTAGAGGATTAATCTCAGAGTAAACCAAGAGTAGGGGGAATGCAAGCTTTAAAGTGAAGAAATTTACCACACCACCTACAAACTCCTTCCAAGATAGGTGAGGGTATGAGAAAGGAAAGAGAGGATTTCATTATGATCTCTTGCAAAAACACTCAGAGTTTTTGGAGAATCTCTCAAAACCTCACTGATGATTCTCTGCATCCTGACCTAGCCTGGAGATTCTGGCAGCCTCTGGGAGAATCCTGCTTTGTATGGCCTGGGATTAGTAGAGTTGTCATGGCTGAGACAGACCTAAGAGTTGGGCTCCAGGGCTTCCTTACTGGGAATTGTTCATACCAGCCTCTTCAGGGAAAGCAGATGAGACTTCTTTATTCTCTAGAGTTAGGAATCAGATATTTTGTGAGAAACAGTAGATATGAATAGACCTGGGGGTCAAAAGAAGGTCACTTACACAAGCAGAAGAAATATGCATAGTCATTAAGTTTAGGTATTAACACAATCTCTAAATGACGAAGGGAACTAAAATTAAATTAAGATCAAACAAATAAAATTAAATAAAGTTGAATAAAATAAAAAATTCAATTCCTTTTTTTTTTTCTAACCACATCTCTGGAGCTCAAGAGTGACAAAAGGCTAGTGGCTACTATCTTGGACAAGTTATATACAGAACATTACCTTTATCACAGAATGTTCTATTGGGCAGTGCTACTTGAGAAAAATGTGAGCTTATTTCAAATACATATTTTTTACATTTTTAACATCTGAATTCTAATGTATCTTTTGATCATGTCATGTGAAGAAATAATTTTTCAACGCTGTTTAGAGCTAGGAAGAAGAAAAAAAATTTTTTTGAAACTTAGATTGTAGCGAGGCCAATTTTTTCACTCTGCATGAAGACACCATACTCACTACAACTCTTGTGTTTTCATCAATTTGCATTCTAATCCAAATATCATATATCTGAAAAATTCCTTGATGAATCAGTCTCTCCACAAAGCCCTCTCTTATAGAATGCATGACCATTAAGTGTTATCCATCATTTCTCCAATACCCAAAGCAATATAAAAGTAATTAAGTTTGTCTCAGAAGACTTTGTATCAGGCTTCTTTCACCTAGCAATTTTTTTTTTTTTTTGCGGTATGCGGGCCTCTCACTGTTGTGGCCTCTCCCGTTGCGGAGCACAGGCTCCGGATGCACAGGCTCAGCGGCCATGGCTCACGGGACCAGCCGCTCTGTGGCATGTGGGATCTTCCCGGACCGGGGCACGAACCCGTGTCCCCTGCATCGGCAGGCAGACTCTCAACCGCTGCGTCACCAGGGAAGCCCTACCTAGCATATTTTTGAGGTTCTTATACATTGCAGCAGGCATCAGTGCTTCATTTCTTTCTGTAGCTGAATGATATTCTATTGTATGGATATGTACATTTTGTTAATCCATTCGTTTGTTTTGGTTGTTTCCACCTTTTGGTTACTGGGGATAATGATGCAAACATTTCTTGTTATGAAGGTACTTGTTTAAATACCAGTTTTTAATTCTTTGGGGTATACACTATAGAAGTGAGATTACTGGTTCATATGATAATTCTGTTTAATATTTGGAGGAACCATCAGACAGTTCTCCACAGCTTTTGCAGCATTTTATATTCCAGCCATCAATGTATGAGGGTTCCACTTTCTCCACATCCTCACCAACACGTTACCTTCCATTTCTTGTTTGTTTGTTGTTTGTTTGTTTGTTTTCAATACATGCTACTTTAATGGACATAAAATGGTTTTTGTGTTTCCCTAAGCCCTAATAATGTTGAGTATCCTTTCATTTGCTTGTTGCCCATTTATATATCTTCTTTGTAGAAAGGTCTATTCAAGTTTAAAACACTCATTTAACATGTGAGAAAATAGACACCAAATAGTTTAATTGTTGTGGTTATATAACAATAGAAATCATTATCAAATATTGATACTTAGCTCCCACCAAGAATATATATTAAGCTTTGCAATTTTTATTTCACTTTTTCTTCATAATAACTATGAAGTTTGTATGAAAGAATTTCTTATTTTACATATTTTACTCTCCACAAGAGTTAAGTAAAAGATCGGTTTAGAAATTGCTTTCTGATTCAAAACTCATTTATTGGTAATATTTTGTTCATTTTTAGAATTGCTATCAAATTTTGGAGAGTTTTTATGTAAATATTTTAAGAATTCAGGGATGTCCTCTTTTTTTTTTTCACAATTACTAACCTTGACTGTTCATTGATTTTATAAACTCACTATGCAATTTGTAATCTATACCCTCATTGCAGAAGCATACTATGAGTTTTAAGCTCATGTTTATGGATTTCAATAAGTCTTCTAAAAGTGGTGATATTTTAATGAGTTATAATATATGTATAGTAAATTGTGTAAAGTTCACTAACTTTAAACCTTAAGCTAAATGTATCTTTATCACCCAACAATACTATCACCCAAATCAAGAAATAGAGCATTCTCAGTATCTCAGAGTGTTCTCTTTTGTCCATTCCCAGTCTAACCTCATCTTTCAGACATGACAACTGTTGTTAATTCTTTCATAAAATTTGTCTATCCCTAGTACAGTATATTATATACTATTTTCTGTCTAGATTTTTTCATTCAGCATAATATCTCAGAGATTCATTCAAGTTGTTGCATTAGTTTGTTCTTTTTTTATTGCTTTGCAGATTTCTATTTTATATATATAATAAAATGTATGTATCTATTTTCTTGCTGGTGATATCCAGGTTGTTTCCAGTTATTAGTTATTATAAATAAAACCGTTTTTGGGTGGACATACATACTTATTTCTCTTGGACTCTTAGGACTGAAATTGCTGTGTCATTTTTAGTTGTGATAAGCAACTCCTAAGATGGCCAACAATGATCTCCACTTCCTGGGGATCAGCCCCTGTGAAATGTTTCCCTCTTGGACATGGGATAGATTTACTGATTTACTCCTAAGAAACCTAATATGGTAGAAATAATGAGATGTCACTTCTGAAATTAGGACATAAAAATATTGGCTTCTGCCTGAAGTACACTTTCTTTCTCTCTCTCGGATTTCTAGAAGACATTCGAGCTAGCCCTATAAAATGGCCCAACTGAGTGAGCTCAAAAGTAGATATTCTGAAGACTTTCAACAGTGGTGTGATTCTGGAAACAGCTCTTCTGAAGTCCACTGACAGACGTGTGAGTAGGCTTCATGGATAATCTTCCCTCAGTCAAAATTTGAGATGATTCCAGGATGAGCTGATATTTCAGTGAGAGACCCTGAGCAAGAGACAGCCAGCTAAACTGATTCTAGATTCATGATCTATGGAAACTGTGAGGCAAAAAATATTTATAGATTTTGTCTTAATTAATATAATTTAAAAATATATTTAGTTTTAATAATTATTGAAAATAAATTTTTAAGCGTTTTATCACTTTATACTTCAGTCAACAATGTATGAAAGTCCCAATTGTTCCACATCTTTGAAAACAGTTGCTATTGTCAGTCTTTTAAAGTTTAGTCATTGTGGTTAAATTATCATTTCTCTGAAATGATATATGATATCATTTCTCTGAAATGATATGTGGTATGGAGCACATTTTTTATTCTTATTAGCTACTTGTATATTTTTTTTTATGAACTGCCTGTAGAAATATTTTGCCTGTTTCTATGTTAGCTTTATATTTTTCTTATCAATGTATCAAGCTTCTTTATATGTCATAGACCTATGTCATTTGTCTAATGTATATTTTCTAAAATCTTCTCATAGTCTGTGGCTTGCCTATTCTCTTTCCTAATGGTTTATTTTTGTGAAAAAGCAACTCTAATAACTCTGTCATAAATCAGATGACTTTATTTTTTGACTCTATTTATTAACTATCGTGCTTCATGAGTGTTTTGTCTATAATTGGACCATTACCACACTGTCTTAAATACTTCAATATGCTTTAAGTCTTAAATAAAAATAGGGATCTTCAAATTTGTATTTTTATTTAAAACTTTCTTAACTGTTTTGGTCCTTTTCATTTCCATATAAACCTTAGGATAGTCTTACAAATGTTCAGACACACACAGACCTGCTAAGATTATGATTTGTATTGTATTGAAAGTATGGATCAGTTTGGACTTTACATTGTAAAAATATTGAGTTTTCCAATACATTAACTTGTATATCTCTCCAGTTATTCAGTTGATTTAAATTCTTTCAATAATTTTGGAGTTTCTGGAGTAGATACCTTACACATATTAGATATCTTCCTATATATTTTATATTATTTCTGCACTCAATATATTATATTTTAATTTCAATTTTGCATTTGCTAGTATATAGAAATGTAGTGCAATTACTGCTATTAGATTTTTTTGTAGATTCTTTGCGGTTTTCCATGAACACATTTATGTCATCAGTGAATAAGTACATTTTTCCTTTTGATTATTTCTTTCCATATTTTTCTTGTTGCTTTGCCTAGGACCCTCGTACAATATTTGAGAGGTTGTAATACTAGAATTATTTAGCTTTTTACCATCATGAGGAAGAAAATACTCATAATTTCACTAATAAGTATATTTTGTCAGCACATCAAAGATAGTATTCCACTACCTTCTGCCTTCTTTATTGCTGTGGAAAAGTTTGCTGTCAGTCCACTTGTCATTGCTCTGTAAGTATTCTATCTTTAAAAAGTTGTCTTTTCTTTTACAGTTTGCACTTTCACTAAGATATATCAAAGTGTGAATTTTTTAAGTATATGAGCTTTGGATTGATTGTGCTACCCAAACTTTAAGATTCTTGTTTTTACCAAAAGTCCATGCTGTTTCTGGAAAATTCTCAGCAGTATATTCTTCACCGATTCCTTTCTTCTCTCAAATTCCCTTTATAATCTTCTTTCTTAACTCAAATATATAATAGTTTTTCATTCTATTTTCCATTTTTAAATTTTTGTCAGTTTTCTTATATAACAAAGAGATAGATAGTTATCTCTTCAGATTGGATCACTGAAGACATTTCTTTTTTCATCAAGTAAGGGTTTTTATGGGGAATTCTATTTTCACATAGTCGTATCTGATATGACCTAAGTAGAAAGTCAAAATTATTATTGACTTAGGGATTAACTTATCAAGTAAGAAATAACAGTGAGACACTTTCATGGCAATCAAATTGATATAATACAATGAATAAAGCAAATATTTACTAATGTTTTCAGAAATAACATAATTTTCTCATACTTAATCTAGTTCCCCAGTTTAAATAATGTATATGGGTTTATGTTTCCCAAGTTTATAATTTTACTACTAAACACGTTCATGAGCTTCAGACTCACAACCAAGGCCTGAGGTTTATACTGCAAAGTTAAACCTTCCCGAAACAAAACTTCTGAATTCCCCCCAAAAAAGCTTATTCCTTCAAAATTAATCTTCATTTTATTGTTGGCAAAATCACCCATCTAGTAACTCAGGTCAAGTTTTTAGATATTATTTTAAATTTTCCCTTTCCCTTACCCCCTACATCATCCCTCCACTACAGCCATGGTGGCTATACTCAAAAATTTCTCCTGAAATTAACATTTTTTCCACTGCTCACTGCTACTCTTCTAGGCCAAACTACCATAAGAACATTCCTGAACTTCTGCAATAGCCCCTTTATTCTTCTCCTTTTTTCATTTTTGTCCCATTTTAGTACCTCTTCTAGGAAGCAGCCAGGGTAATCCCTGAAAAAGATACATTAGTTATTTTTCCATTTCTTAGGTGCTTCTACTGCCTTCTTACTTCAATTAGAATAAAATTCTACTGCTTTTCAGCGTCTTCAAGGCCCTGTTTGTCTATTCATCTCTCCAGTCCCCACTTATATCACTTCTTCCTCATTGAAGTCTTTTAATAGCACTTGAGTTCTTGTTAAACCTTGAAAATACCAAGATTTTTCTTGCTAAAGCACTTCTTAAATTTTTAACTTCCTTTCCTCAATATTCTTCTTGACACAGATATTTAAATCATTGTCTCTTTATCATCACTTTTTAAGGAAGTGCTTAAGCAGTGTCATGAAGACAGAGGAGACAGCCTGAATGGACTTTCACCATCCAAGTCTAAGGTAGTTTGAGCATCAAAAATAATGGAAATAATGGTTTATAAAATTCACGTGTCCATAAGAAAGAAAGAAAGAAAAAAGGAAAGAAAGAAAGAAAGAAAGAGAGAAAGAAAGAAAGAAAAAAGGAAAGAACGGTAATGCTTTTTTTGTAGTGGAATGCCAACTAGTAAATGTAGAAGAAATGGTGGAGTTAAAACATTTATCATTTTTCAACTATCAAAGGAATAATTAGTTGCATAAAGAATCAGAGATGGATGCTAAAGCTAGTGGTAAAAGTTTAATAAGGAAGAGGATATTTATATAATTTTAATATATTTTCCCACAAATTACTTATCAATACAAATGGTAAAAATAATAATGTTATAGTGAAGAAACATAACAAACATAACCTTAATCAAGTTATTAAAGTTGACTTTACCAAAAATGGGTCAAACCTATATCAGGTAATTTTTTATATGATGCACTAAGAAGAACATGATAACAGAGTATGCATAATCTGAATCTCATCATGAGAAAACATCAGGCAAACTCAAACTGAGGAACATTCTACAAAAGCAACACAAAACAAAACTGGTCTGTATTCTTCAAAAATGTTAATTTCATGTAATACATAGAAGTCTGAGAAACTGTTCCAGATTAAAGGAGATCAAACACACATGCCAAAAAAAGTGGTATCATGTCTACAGTTACTCTGAAATAGTCCAGATATACGAATATTGGACTAATTGTGAATTTAAAAAAAAATTAATAATAATTTACTTTGGACTCAACTCCTCCAATTCTGCCTTGATTCATTTGAACCACATTTCCCACCTCCACATTGTAACTTACCTTTTTGTGGATGGATTTCTGATAATTCAGTGGACCTAGTGCATGTTCTAAGAGAAATTTTTTCTTTATAAAATGATTGATTTGTCAGAGGTAAATCAAAAAATATCTATGCATCGAAGCCAAACATATGGCAAACACCTGAAAATAGGTCAAGAAAGTAATCACAAGTGGGACTATTGCTATAAGAACATTAAAACTATCAGTATTACCTTCGGGCCTATAAAGATAATGAAGGCTAGGAAAACTACAGTAAATATCTTGATGATTTCTCATACAACTTTATAACACTCTTCTGTTTAAAATTCAAAGAAACTGTTTTTGGACTTTGCAATGTTTTTAATATTTTATCAGTTGTAAATGAAATTCAGCTTTTCTATTGAAATTGCTAAGTGGCTAGACTATAATCTTTGGAAGCAATGTTTATTACGTACATTGTATATCAAGCAGTGCTAAAAGTTCAATTTAAAAAATATAACATAAAAAGTGATAGTTAAAATATGTAGTCATTGGAATCATTTTTTTGTTGTTAAATTGCTGTGGAAAATATATAAGAAGATTAGAAAAATAAATGCCTACTCAATGTCATGCTGTTTTGTTTGTTAAAACATATAAGACATAGTATATTATTTACTTAACAAAAATGTTAATTAATCACCAACTATGTATAGGCTATGAGCTATTTGCTGGGGATTGTGGGTACACACATATGACCTGGCATAGGTAGGGGTTTCTAAGCTGAAGACAAGATTGCACTCTAGAGCCTGGAGGAAATGAGATGCTGTATCTTTATCCTTAAAAGGCATCTCCATTTTCCATTATGAAATTCAGAATTTTAAAGAAGTTAGGCAAATTGGATAAATGCCTCTAGAGCACCATTCTTTTGTTTTCATAAAATTGTTGATGCATTAAGAATGGGAAAATGAAGCCACATTTTTGTTTATATCACGCTATCAAGTTTGGTAAGATATAGCACATGGTTCTCTAACTGCTTTCCTTCTTTAATTTTTAGACCCAGACATTTTTTCACAGAAATTCAATCTTAATGTTCTTCATTCCTTTCCATTTAACTCATCAACAAGTGGCTTTACATGAGATTTTTTTTTTTTTTTTTTTGTGGTACGCGGGCCTCTCACTGTTGTGGCCTTTCTCGTTGCGGAGCGCAGGCTCCAGACGCGCAGGCTCAGCGGCCATGGCTCACGGGCCCAGCCACTTCACGGCATGTGGGATCTTCCCGGACAGGGGCACGAACCCGTGTCCCCTGCATCGGCAGGCGGACTCTCAACCACTGCGCCACCAGGGAAGCCCTCTACATGAGATTTTGACATTCAACATAAATTTTATTATTTTTTCTTAAACATAGGAAGCTGTATTTTGCCAAGGGTAAACGAAAATATTTAACTTCAGTTTGACGTCATCCAGTAATATACATACTTGTGTGCTTATTTGTGTGTATGCTACTTTTGGTAAAACAGATTTCTTCCTCTGTTCTAAAAACTTTACTGGCATGATAACGAATGAAGAGGAAGGAAGGAAAGGATACACATGACATTCAGCATGAACAAATTAATCATCCTTGAATAAAATGTTGAGGGGATAATGAATTTACACCACAAGAAGTAATAAATTCATTCCATAATTCTTCTTCCTCCAGTGTTTAAGTTGTATTCATTGGTACTAAATATTTTATAAACTAATGTTTCAGAAAAAGTAACATCTAATACTTACTAGAAACCATCTGTCATTTGTTTTGTACAATATGTATTATGTATTTCTTAATTTTTATATAATTTTGAGAATTAAGAACAATTATTTACATTATACAAATGAGAAATTTAAGGCATTGAAAGATTAAGTATCTTCCTCAATCACACACCTATAATTGAGTGACTAAAACAGGATTCATACTCTTTCCTCCTGATTGCAAAGTCTATGAATTTTAGCATACCTTATACTTTCTCATTCTATTTGGCATATAGTCCACTATGACCTTCAAATTTTTAAAAAAGGAATAAATTAGTTTGATTTGTCTCAATCTTCATTGAACTTTTAGTTCACTTATATTAAAAATATGTCAAAGATCACCAGTTGGTAAAATTTTATGTTTCTTCACATGTTCATAAGTAGTTTGTGCATCAAAGTGGGATTAATTTAGGTACTATTATTCAAAGTCCTGGCTTTCACCTTTAAACATTATTCTTCTTTGTCAATGATTAAGATCTTGAAATTAAATATAAATCCATTATTAAATTTTTTAACAACATTTATAAGATTATAAATAACAAATGAACATTATTGGTAATGAGCCAAGGGAGTTAAGTTTATAAACAGTCCTCATCTAGAAGTTTCCATAAGAATTATATAAAAGGTATTTTCCCACTAAATTCGTATTTAAATGTGGTTAAGCAACTGGACACAGAAGTCATCCTGCTATTAAAGCTCAACCTAAGCCTTAAAAACCACTTCTGCTTTTCATTGCACAAACTTACAGAATACATAATTTCATTGACTGTAGAAAACCTGAAGCAACTTGTTCCTTGTAGAAAAGGAACATTGAGTTGGGTAAATATGTAGACAATTATTTTGCCAATTTTTCACAAGCGCATGAAAAACATTTTTCCAAAAATGTAATGTTAGCTTTATTATTATATTAGAAAATCAGGAAGTGATTCTAAGATTCAAATAATCAGTTATTTCACTGGTGATGATGATGATGATGCAATTATTGATATGCATGCATGTGTGCTGACTATGGGACAGAGTTTACAACTAAAAGAAGACCAGGTTTAAAGTCCTTGTGTAGGTTAAACAAATAGATGCATAGAAAGGATGACACAAGTACAGTGTTTAGTCCTTCAGATCGACCCACAAGTTGCCACCTGCTGCTGGATTCAAACATTTTTCTTTGTGGCTGAATAACGCATTAGATAAAAGTTACATAGAGATAACTTTCAGTTAGTCTCTGGGAAGGATTATGTAAGAGAATGAAGCTACCCTAAAATAAGAAGTAGGACACTGAGAGCATATATCTCATCTCCCAGAATAGTTGTATTTTTTGACTACCTCCATATACTATTATAGCACCAATTGCAATATATGTTCATGTTTGTTATGTCTGCTGGCTGTATCTGTCCATTTCTAAGATAGAAGCATTGAGGTGTCCAACTATGATAATGGATTCATCTATTTCTCCTTGCAGCTGTAGAAGTTTTTGCCTCAAGTTTGATGCTCCATTGTTAGGTGTACACACAGTAAGAATTGCTTACGTCTTCTTGGAGAATTGACCTCTTTACCATTATGTAGTACCCTTCTTTATCTCTGATAACTTCTCTTTAAATTAATATAGCTACTCTCCTTTATTTTGATTAATACTAACCTGGTATATATTTTGCCATCTGTTTACTTTTTTTTTTTTTTTGGGCGGTACGCGGGCCTCTCACTGCCGCGGCCCCTCCCACTGCGGAGCACAGGCTCCGGACGTGCAGACTCAGCGGCCACGGCTCACGGGGCCAGCCTTTCCGCGGCATGTGGGATCCCCCCAGAGGTGGGCACGAACCCGTGTCCCCTGCATCGGCAGGCGGACCCCCAACCACTGCGCCACCAGGGAAGCCCCATCTGTTTACTTTTAATCTATATGTACCTTTATATTTAAAGTGAGTTTCCTGTAGGAAACATATAGTTGGGTCATGTTTTTTGATCTACTCTGACAATATGTCTTTAAATAGGAGCATTTAGATCATTGACATTCAAAGTGATGACTGATATACTTGGATTAATGTCTACTATATTTATTATTGTTTTGTACTTGTTGCTCTGGTTCTTTGGTCCTATTTTTGTCTTCTACTCTTTTTCTGCCTTTTGTGGTTTTAATTAAGCAATTTGTATTATTCCATGATTTTTTCCTTTCTTAACACATCAGTCATACTTTTTTTCACTTTTTTTAGTGGTTGCCCTACAGTTTGCAATATATGTTTATAACTAATCTAAGTTCACTTTAAAATAATAATATACCACTTCATGAGTAGTATGAGTACCTTATAATAACAAAATGATCTTAATTTCTTTCTCCTGTCTCTTGTAACACTGTTATTCATTTTACTTATATATAAACATACTTAAACAGGTATATAAATATATATATGATATATACATAAGCATACCTAATCAAATACAGTGTGGTTATTATTATTTTAACAAACTGTTACTTGTTAGATCAATTAAGAATAAGAAAAATTAAATTTTTAATTATACCTTCACTTATTATTTCTTCAATGTATTTTCTTTTTTTAGATAGATGGGAGTTTCTGACCTATATTATTAATTTTTTCTCTCTGAAGAATTTGTTTTAGCACTTCTTGCAAGGCAGGTCTATTTTCAACAAATCCCTTGATTTTTATTTGTCTTCAAAAGGCTTTATTTCTCCTTCACTTTTGAAGTATAATTTTGTAGAGTACAGAATTCGAAGCTGGTATTTTTTTTTCTCAACACTTTAAATATTTTATTCCACTCTCTTCTTGCTTGCCTGTTTTTTGAGGAAATGTTAGATATAATTCTAATCTTTGCTCCTCTGTAAGTAAGGTGTTTTTTCTCTGACTTGTTTCAGAATTTTTTCTTTTTATTTTATTTTCTGTAATTTGAAAATTATATGCAGAGGTGCAGTTCTTTGACATTTATACTGCTTGGTATTCTCTGAGCTTCCTGGATCTGTGGCTTAGCGTCTGACATTAATTTACAGAAATTCTCAGTCATTATTGTTTCAAATATTTCTGTCCCTTTCTCTCTTTCTTCTTCTTCTGGTATTCCCATTACATGTATGTTACATCTTTTGTAGTTGTCCCAGTCCTCGGATATCCTGTTCTGCTGTTTTTGAGGATTCTTTTGATTTATTCTCTATGTCAAAGATTCTTTCCTCAGCCATGTACACTCTACAAATATGTCCATCAAAGACATTCTTCATTTCTGTTACAGTGTTTTTTATCTCTATCATTTTATTTTGGTTCTTTGTTAGGATTTCCATCTCCTCTGCTTATGTTGTCCATTTGTTCTTGCAGGTTGCCTACTTTATCCATTAGAGTTTTTAGCACATTAATGATGGTTGGTTTAAATTTCCATTCTGATGATTCCAACATCGCTGCCATGTCTGGTTCTGATGTTTTCTCTGTCTCTTCAAATAGTATTTTTTGTCTTTTAGAATGCCTTGTAATTTTTATTGTTAGCCGGACATGATGTATTATGTAAATAGGACTTTAGTAATTTAATGGTGAAGTGTGGGGGGAGCAGAAGCATTGTATAGTACTATGATGAGGTCTCAGTCTTTTAGTGACCTTATACTTTCTGACTGTTTACTTTGCAGGTGTTTCTCAGTTTTTTTCTCCTTCATTTAGTGGGACAGGGTGGCTACAGTGGTCTTGAGAATTGGGTATTTTCCTTCCCTAGGTCAGTTAAGCTCTAGTAATACCCTATGAGGTTAGACTTTGGCTACATAGCTTCCTCTGAGGGCAGACCTTGTTCAGAAGAACACAATTCTCTGGAATATTTCAAATTGGTTTCTTTTTCCCTCCCCATGTTGGAAACCTAAAGGACTTTTTGTCAGATATTTACTATGGAAACCTGTTAGAGCTCTTTGGGGGTAAATCTCATAATATTTTGGGTTCCCTCCTATAACTGGGTCCCCCTGGAATTTTTAACTCTCTGACTCTAGTACTCAGACTCTTATCATTTTATCTATTAACAGTACAGATTTTCCTACCCAGCACTTGTTCCCATGGAAATTTCTGCTTGTGAGTTTCTAAATCATAAATGCCTATATTTGCTTCTCTGTCTCTCCAGTCCTGGGGACTGTGTCCTTTCTCTGCATCCTCTCCTCTCTTATTAATCCAAGAGAGTTGTTGATTTTCATCCTGTTCAGCTTTTTACTTGTTGTTGAGATGGAATGGAAACTTTCTCTCTCCTTACATGCAGAACCAGTAACCAAAGTCTAGATTTCACTTATATATCTCTTTAATAAGACTATGATCTTCCAAAGGACAATGACTCTATTTTATTCAACTCTGTATCCTTCAAGACTCATGGAAGGCTACCACTTATAAAAGTCTTGTGAATTAAGAATTATATTTAATTATAATTAAAGTATTAAAGTTGTTTAATCATAATTGTGCCTTCTTCCTTCTACTCATCACACATTATAAGATCAATTTCAATAGGACCTGTCTGGGATGCAGCTGAAACTTTACTCTTTGAATGGTATGTAAAAATTGATGGACAAAAAACACTCTAGAGTATAAGGATTTCCAAAAATCAACTCTTCCAGAAAAGCAACAAAAACACTGGGAAAAGTGTCAAAATTATGGTTGGCCTCTTGAATATGGTCTGCCAGGATAACATGGAATGACATCTTTAAAGTTCTGAAATATATTCTCAATATTGAATTCTGTATCTAGTGAAAATATACTTTAAATATGATGGTGGAAATACTTTTCCAGATCAATGAATAATGAGTGAATTTGTCACCAGTGAACAACTGGAGCATTGTCATAGTAAATACAATTCGTTGTATAAAACAAGAATGTGTAAACCTGTAAATAAGTAAATAAAATTAATGTAAAAATAAATATGCTGGAAAGGAACACTCTTTCTGACAGAATAATATAAATTAAAATAGAAGTCATGATTAATCAGAAAATCATCACTTGATGCTAAAATTTGTTGGTGAAAGATTGATGAGAAGGAGGATAATTCATAGTTTTGCAATTTTCATGGATTTCTTATTAATATGACGAGAAAAACAGTATCTATACAGTGGAGAAAGTTTTCAGATACCACATTAACATTATCAAATTTATTACTACCAATATGGGAACAAATCAATCTCATGCCTCCTGATATTATGTTGAGAAGAAAACGTAACTTCTGTGACATTTCTGTCAAAAATGCATTACTTGAATCTCATCCTGAGAAAACATCAGACAAGCATAAAATGCAAGACATTCCATAAAATGACAAACTTTTAATCTTAAAGAATATCAAGGTGATGAAAAATAAAGGATGAGGAAATAATCCAGATTAAAGTAAATTAATAACACATTACAGCCAAATGAAATGCGTGATCCCAGATTATATTCTAAAAAGGGGGGAAATAGCTATACATCAGCAAAGTATGAGACATTTGAATATAAACTGTTGGATGGTCAAGAGTATTTTTTCAATGCTAGGTTTCCTAATTTTACTAAGTTAATTATTTTTTTAAAGAAAGTGTTCTGTTCTCAGAAAATGCTTAACTATTAAAGGGTGAAGGAGTACAATTTCTCTAACTTACTCCCAGTTGTTTACACACACACACACACACACACACACACACAAAGGTTTACAATATGCACCTTAAACTTCCCTACTCTACTGTCAAAATAGATCATAAACCTCATATATAATGTAAAATCCAGCAACAGTGCACGTTAACTTCCCTGTCACATTCTTTATATTCTGCTAATGTTTTTATACATTTTATTTCTACACATCTTATAAACTGTATAGTTCTTCAACATTATTTTTGCTTTAAACAGCCAATTTTTTAAAGGATATTAAAATTCAAAAGAAAATATTTTATATCTACCATCACATTTTATATTTTGGTGCTCTTCTTTGATTTGTGTTGATCAGAGTTTCCATCATGTAGTATTTTCTCTCAGTCTCAAGACTTTAACATTTTCCACAGAGCAACTGGTGATAAAATCCTTTGGCTTTTGCTTGTCTAAAAAGTTATTCTTTTTGTTTTAAATTTTAAAGCACATTTTTTTCTGTATATAAAAAATTTAGGTTATTTATTTTCTTTCAATACTTATAATAAGTCTCTGACTTCCATTTATTCCAATGAAAAGTTAACCATCATTCTTATTGCTGTTGTCCTATGTAATCGTTCTCCACACCTTATGGCTTTTCAGATTTTTCTCTTTATCAGTGGTTAAGATGTGCTTGGTGTGGTTTTCTTGTGTTTATTCTGTTTAGGCTTTACTGAGCTTTTTGGATCTCTGAATTTTTTGGTTTTATTCAAATTTGAAAATAAATTCATCCATAATTTTTTCAAATAATTGTTTGGTACTCTCTCCCACATGCCATTTTACCCTGGGACTCCAATTACATCATATTTGACTACCCAGTATCTTTCCACAGGTACTGAGTTTCATTCACTATTCTCCATCATTTTTTTCTCTCTCTCTTTAAAAATACCTTATAATATGTTTTGTCTTCTTGTTCACTGATCTTCTCTTTAGTGCTGTTTTATTCGTTTTTAAGCCTATTCTATGAATTTGCCTAAAAAACAATCTGATACTGTACTTTCAGCTTTGGAAGTTAAATTTGCTGATTTCTATAGTTGCAGTTTCTCTTCTTGCTATATGCTTTCCATAATTCTTGAACATATTTATAATAACAAAGTCCTTTCTTTGTAATTCCTCTTTCTCTGTCATTTCTAGCTCTGTATCTATGACTACTTTCTATCCTATCGTTCACACTTCTTTGTTAGTTTAGTATTTGTGGGCTGGATGCCAGGCAGTATGTTTGTTATATTCTTGAATATTAGTGTTATGTTGTGCCTTTAAAGCCTGTTGAACGTTTGTTCTATTTTTTAGGGGGTGGGGAGACTCTTAAGTTACTTGCCAGTCACCTTGATTCTTATGAAGTTTGATTTTAAACCTAATCAAGATGCTTCTAGCATAACTTTTCTCTCCTACTACTTTAGACTTACTACTAAGGTGTGATCCTCTGAGATCCCTACTGAATTATCTGAATGCTAAGTAAAGTTTCTCGACTATAGCTAACTGGAATTCCAATGTCTTCCAGTGCTGTTTGTGTTCTGAGGATTTTTAGCTAATATTTGCTTGATAGTTTTTTGTTGGTTTTGTTGGTTTGGCCCAGTCCTGTGACATTTCTCTATGCATATGTAGTTTAAAATTCAGACAGACTCAACTGCAGAGTTTTGCAACTCTTTCTCTGAGTAGCTCCTTCATCTCCAGTGCACTGTCCCACAAATTCTAACCCTGTTGATTTCTCTGAACTCCCTATTTCCTCAGCTCAGTGAAATACCTTTTCATCATCTCTGTGGTTCTCCCTTCTGTGCACAGCAGTATGGAGAAGCATTTCCAAGAAAAACACAAGCTTTATTTATCTATCTATTTATTTGTTTTTTTGACTGTGCTGAGAGGCTTGTGGGACCTTAGTTCTACAGCCAGGGATCAAACCTGTGCCCCCTGCAGTGGAAGCACAGACTCTTAACCACTGGGCCTCCAGAAGCAATCCTGAAGAGAAAAAACCAATGCAGGAGGTATAACTCTTCCAGACTTCAGACAATAATACAAAGCTACAGCAATCAAAACAGTGTGGTATTGGTACAAAAACAGACATATAGATCAATGGAACAGAATAGACAGCCCAGAAATAAACCCACACACCTACAGTTAATTAATCTTCAACAAAGGAGGCAAGAATATAAAATGGGGAAAATGATGCTCTTCAGCAAGTGATGCTGGGAAAGTTGGACAGCTGCATGTAAATCAATGAAGTTAGAACACACCCTCACACCATGTGCCAAAATAAACTCAAAATGGCTTAAAGATTTAAACATAAGACACGACAACATAAAACTCCTAGAAGAGAGCATAGGCAAAACATTCTCTGACATAAATCATACCAATATTTTCTTATGTCAGTCTCCCAAGGTAATAGAAAGAAAAACAAAAATAAACAAATGGGACCTTATCAAACTTACAAGCTTTTGCACAGCAAAGGAAACCATAAAAAAAAAAAAAAAGAACCTACAGTATGGGAGAAAATATTTGCAAATGATGCGACAGACAAGGGCTTAATCTCCAAAATATACAAACAGCTTACACAACTCAACAACAAAAAAACAAACAACCCAATCCAACTGATAAATGGGCAGAAGACCTTAATAAACATTTCTCCAAAGACATACAGATGGCCAATAGGCACATGAAAAGGTGCTCAACATCACTAATTATTAGCGAAATGCAAATCAAAACTACAATGAGGTACCACCTCACACTGGTCAGAGGTACCACCTCACACTGGTCTTAACATCATTAAGAAGTCTACAAATAACGAATGCTGAAGAGGGTGTGGAGTAAAGGGAAACCTCCTACACTGTTGGTGGGAATGTAAATTGGTGCAGTTATTATGGGAAACAGTGTGGAGTTTCCTCAGAAAACTAAAAATATAATTACCATATGATCCAGCAATCCCAGTCCTGGGCATATATCTGGACAAAGTTATAATTCAAAAAGATACATGCACCTCTATGTTCATGGCAACAGTATTCACAATAGCCAAAACATGGAAACAACCTAAATGTTCATCAACAGATGAATGGATAAAGAACATGTGGTACATAGATACAGTAGAATACAACTTGGCCATTAAAAAGAACAAAATAATGCCATTTGCAGCAACATGGATGCAACTAGAGATTATCATAATAAGTGAAGTAAGTCAGAAAGAAAAAAACAAATGCCATAAGATGCCACTTACTTGTGGAATCTAAAATATGGCACAAATGAACCTATCTACAAAATAGAAACAGACTCACAGACGTTGAGAACAGATTTGTGGTTGCTAAGGGGGAGGGGGTTGGGGGAAGGAAGGACTAGGAGTTTGGGGTTAGCAGATGTAAACTATTATACATAGGATGGATAAGCAAAAAGGTCCTACTGTATAACACAGGGAACTATATTCAATATCCTGTGATAAACTATAATGGGAAAGAATATAAAAAAAGAGTGTCTATATGTGTATAGCTGAGTCACTTTGCTGCACAGCAGAGATTGGCACAGCATTGTATATCAACTATACTTCAATAAAATAATTTTAAAAAGAAAAAGAAAAAGACAAGCTTTCTTATTCGTTCCCCTTCTCTCAGGTTGCCAGTCTTTTGTTGACTATTGTCTGTTGGCAGTCTGAGCATGAACACTGTGGTCCCTCATATGTAGAAGACTCCAAATATTTGCTGTTGGAGTCTGTTGCCTAACATTTGGCCTCTGCTTGATACTTTAAACTCAATATACTATTTAATGTATTAAAAATAATCTTCCTCTTTCAGCACCTTCAAATTTTGTTTAATGCCACATTTATTTGTAAACATAGAGCATGATTTTAAAATAAAAGTCAGTTTATATTTATATAATTTATTGTTTAATGAAAAAGCATCTTTTTATTCTTATAAAAATAAAGAGGAGCATTCTTAGCTAAGAAGAGCACATGGAATTTTGAAGACTACCTATTTTCTGGACTGCCATTGGGATTGTGCAGATTGTATTAATTTACTTCGTATTTCTCAGCTTCACATATGTCATGGTTGAATGGAATTTTTGAACTCATAACAATCTACCAAATGTCCTTCTCCTCTGAATTTATATAGTGAAATGAGCTTGTTGTGCATCCTTGGATTAAAGGAGAAGAGAATGGATGGTTAAGTTGCTAAATTCCTCAAGTTCTCAAATGCAAGGCCATTCACTGTAGCTATTCTTCTAGCTCATTTTTGTACTTTTTGATCTCTTGAAATGTAAATATCTCTCAAGTTGTTATCAGGACATTCTTCTTACTTTTACTACACCTGAACTGTAGTGTTACATATGCATAGTACATTTAGAATTTGCCAAAATTATCTGTAAGTATTATAGGTCCTTGACCTTATCAAGCTCAAGTGCTTAAATATGTTCTGCATTCTTTCACGGTGTAAAGGTCAGTTTGAATTTCTACCTTTTTATCTACAAATGTCCAACTCAGCTGTATATAAGACTATATATATATATAAATATATATATATATTTATATATATATATATACTGTTTAAATTACATAGCTTCCCTAAATATCAGAAATTTATGGCAGATATGGCAGGAGATTTTATTGTGGCTTAAATAATAATCTTTTCCCTCCTCACTAATGCCAGCCTTAACTCAGAATGTGACCTTATTTATTTCTATAAAGGAATTGAATATTTGAAGCTGTAATTAGTTAGGGTTATTGAGATCAAATAATCCTGGATTTAAGGTGTGCCATGGAGAGACACACAGAGGAGAAAGCCATGTGAATATGAAGCAGAGATTAGAATTAAGCAACACAAGCCAAGGAAACCCTGGGATAAATAGAAGTTGGAAGAGGCAAGAAAGTATTCTCTTTCAGAGACTTCAGAAGAGCATGGCTCTGCTGACACTTTGATTTTGAACTTCTAGTCTCCAAAACTAAAAGAGTAAATTTCTCTGGTTTTATGCCACCAAATTGTGGTAATGTGTTATGGAAGCCTAGGAAACTCATATATGTATATTTAAAAAAAAATTATTTTAAGGAATGGGAAGGAATAAATTAGGAGTATGAGATTAACAGATACACACGACTATATATAAAATAGATAAACAAAAGGATTTACCATATAACACAGGGAACTATATTCAATATTTTGTAATAACCTATAATAGAAAAGAGTCTGGAAAGAATATATATAACCGAATCACTTTGCTGTATATCTGAAACTAACACAATATTGTAAATCAACTATAAATCAATAAAATATAAATAATTAATAAAATAATTTTTAACTTCTTTCATATGTCATATTAACTATACATCTTTAAGAATCACTTACAAAATACACTTCTGATGACAAAAACATAGAAATTATATAAGTAGCCTTAAAGATAGAATTAACTAAAACAATAGAATACGTTGTACACCTAAATTTTGACCACATAATTTGATGCCGGGTTTTGATAACTGCTTGATGTCTGGCTGATTCCACAGTTGAGGCGACCATGGTAAACCTATAAAAATGTTGAGATTGCCAATTACCTTTAACTCTTGGTTCTTCCCTAAAATTTCTTATGATCACAACTCCAATTACAGGCAATTTTAAAATGGAATTTTTCTGTATGGGCATTTTATGGGTGAGAGAGAGGCTTTTCTACTTTTCCCAGCTTTCTAAGAATATAGACCTCTGTAATTGACCCGATCAACTTGGAAATGACTATATCAAATACTCTGGCTAAGTGCAGACTTATATGAAACTAATTGAAGAAGAAACTAGATTTTGGTACCACCTCATTATCTGCAGTGAAGTGACCACCATCTAGTAGGATAACATTACTTAAATTGTGAGTTCCACAAGAAAATAATAGGTATTTCCTCCAAAAAATTGTTCTGTGGTGAAAAATATGTAGTTAAATTTAAATGTGTTTCTTTAAGAAATCCTTATAGTCTTTAAGAAACTAGTATGTACTATGAATCTTTATTTAGAAAACTACACACAATTTCTCAAACTTATTTGCCCTTTTAACCCTATTGTCATAGAGTAGAGTATCTATAGCAACTGCAAGGATGTGTGCTCTGGGGAGTATAGTTTAGAATTAGCTCTCTAATGATTGGTAGCATCATGGACTTTTATAGTAATAATGACAATATTTACTCTAAACACTTTCTTACTCTTTTGTAATACATAATATTAACTTACATTAATAGTTTGTTTCAGGAACTGTTCTAGATTTTTGTTTTTTGGCTGTGCCATGCAGTATGTGGTATCTTAGATCCCTGACCAGGGTTTGAACCTGCAGCCCCTGCAGTGGAAGCAAAGAGTCTTAACCACTGGATGGCCAGGGAAGTTCCTAGACATTTTCATTTTATTACAACATTTAATCTTCTCAATTATCTTGTGAGATGGGTAATTCTAATATCTCCATTTAACATATTCACATAACATACTAAATGTACCATAGCTGGTTCTTGTTACAGTAGGAATTTGGAACCCATGTAATCTGGCTACAGAGTTTTTGGATTTAACATGCAACAAGGACTTGTGGGTAAATGTTTAAGCTTGATAAAGAGAAGAATAAGCTAAGAAAGAAAATCAGTGTTTCTTAACTTTTTTTTTTTTTTTTTCAGTATGCGGGCCTCTCACTGTTGTGGCCTCTCCCGTTGCGCAGCACAGGCTCCGGACGCGTAGGCTCAGTGGCCATGGCTCTGCGGCATGTGGGATCTTCCCGGACCGGGGCACGAACCCGTGTCCCCTGCATCAGCAGGCGGACTCTCAACCACTGCGCCACCAGGGAAGCCCTGCATTTTTTAATAGATCTTTATTGGAGTATAATTGCTTCACAATACTGTGTTAGTTTCTATTGCACAACAAAGTGAATCAGCCATATGCACACACATGTTCCCATATCCCCTCCCTCTTGAGCCTCCCTCCCATCCTCCCTAGCCCTATCATGTGCTCATTTGGGAACCCTAAGAAAGCTAGAGAATCTATCCTCATAATAATGTGTACACATATATCCATACAGATGTATTTGTTTTACATGCAATCTCCTAAAGCATCCAATGAATACTAGGTTGAAATTTACTTACCTAACGCTCATTAAGTATGACTAAATTAATGAGTGTCATAAGCAGAAAAATCATGAAAATAGATTAGTGTGTAGTAGAAGTATACGAAACTTTTGAGGTTGGGGTCTAGAAAGCCAATTAAATTATTCTCTACCATTCAACAGGCTGGAATGGTATCCAGACAGATGTCGTTGTTTGTTTCGACAATTTCTATCTTTATTTTCTGTTCATTTTCTCAAAATTCTTCGGGTAACTGATTATTCTTAATCTGAACAAAATAACTGCTGTGATCTGATGGGATAGGACAGACCTCTAATTTACTCTTTTAGTCTTATTTGATTACATCTATGTAGTTCAGGGTTTTATTTTAATTTGACTCAGTTTATCAATTTATTCTCATAGAAAAGATATAAGTTAAAATTCTGACTTAATTTTAAGTCAGAATTGGATTTGCAAATCCAAACAGTGAAATAAAAGTTTATGTAAAATTAAATAGGTGTTTATTCAGTATTTAAACAAGGGAACCTAAATGAGTTTGTTTGTGTGTTTGTTTTCATTTAAAAGAATGTATTAGTAGAATAGGAGTTGACTGTGCCCCAAACATATAATTTATCTATAATAGACTATTTGGTATTTTCAGAATAATGGTGGAAATGTGGATTACTTGAATGTAGCCTAGCAGAGTGAAATGATGTGGAAATTGGAGAAAGATAAGCCTGAGTTCAAAATAATTTATTCAAAAAATATCCATCGAGTATGTGTTGGGTAGTATAACCTTATGCTGCTGAGGGCAGAGATTACATTTTATTTTCCAATGTATTCTTCAAGTATTCTTCATCTCAAATAGTTTACCACTTATGATCTGTATTACTTGGGGCAAATGACTTAATTTCTCTTTATGTGCCTAGAAGCAATTATTTTTACCTGCTTAATGACCTCCTATAATTACCTGTTCAATTTAAATCACATGACAACATCCAGACAACAACTCAACTGGGTCTAGCACAATGTATGTGGCTCAATGAGAATCTGTTGAATAATTGCATAATGAAGAAATAACTGTTGTTCTGAAGTTTAATAAATATTAAATATATCATGGTATATACCAGTATACAGTAATTGCTGAAAATATATTTTTATTTTTCCTCTTTTTCTTTCTGTATAATCTTACAAAGCCCAGAAAATCTTAAGTTAAAAGTAAGATGTCATGTGCATGATAGTTACTAAATTTGAGGTTAATGAACACCTCTGGGCAAACAGTGTATTTTTTCTGAATGTCTCTTTAGTGCTTGCTTTGCTCTTATATTCAGTGTTCTCACATTATATGTTTATGGGTAAAGAAACAGTGACTTATGAAGTTCCCACTCTATAAACAGCATTGTTTTGAGTTTCATGAAGACTACAGGAAGACCAAGCTCCTCTCGAAAAGAATAATATTTTAGAGGAGGCAAAACAAGCTTAGTCCTCAAAAATACTAGCAAAGGAAAAATATAACCATATATGGCTTTGTAGTGTCAAGTGGAATGCCAGAACAATTGAAGTGCCTAGAACAAGATGGGCTTACTCTGAAAAGATTAATGGAGATGAAATTGCTTTTTTCCCATTAAATAGGAAATCCATTTATTGTGCCACTGGTTCAGGACAAGGCGCTTTACATATATTTTGTTTACTTTTCACAATAACCCAGAGCAAGCATCCGTTTTTAGATAGTCAAACTAAAGCTTGGAGAGTTTAAGTCATAATTTTCAAGATTATACATCTTAAAATAAAAGAGCCAAAATTCGAGCTTGAACTTCACATCCATGCTACAGCCATCAGCTCCAGCAGAAATCTCAGAAGTAAAAATTAGATAGTTTCAGTTGAATGCAATTGGAAGCCTGCCTCAAACTAACATACACATTGAGAAATGTATTGGTTCTACAAACTGGGTTTCTGTGTGATTGGTAGATACAATGGCTTAGGGATGTCATCAAGGATCCAGTATCTTTCTTCCTCTTTGCTTAGTTGCTATATATATATATATATATATATATATATATATATATATATTTGTCCTTGTGTTTGTAGTATGGTTGGCAGCAGCAATCAGTGCTAAGTGTTTTCAGAGATAAAGATAGAGATAGTGAAACAGAGAGAATATATTTCTAAAAGCACCCAATAAAAGCCTTCAGTCTTCTACTGCTTGAATCCCCTCTCAACAAATTCTAGTGGCAAGAAACATAAAGATTACTAATTATCTTAGTTCAAGAATCCTAAATTAACTGCTAGAAACATGGATAGGGTTACATTCATTGTTTTAGACCAGTGAGAGTCTAATACTAGATTTGGGGGTGCAGTCAATCCCACGCAACACCAGGGCAGGTACACAGTGTGGAATCAAATGGATGGTGGGGAAAGAACCACTGACCCACTAAAACTACTACACACTTAAGTGAACACACTGATGTGTATATTTGATTATTTCAAAATATAAAAATCCAGATAAGTGAGAAATTGTCTCTGTTTAATTAATAATTATTTTAAAATAACTCACTATTTCATATGAGGATGACTTTTAATTTCAACTGGCATATCAAGGTACTAAAGAAATCCAGATCTCTCTGGATTTATAAATCAATGGCTGTAGAACTATGAATTTAATTATGTGCTTTGGAAAAGAAATGAAATAAAAGAAATGAGAGTTTTACTATGCTAAGGAGGAACAGAGTAAATTTGGACACTATAAGACAACTGAACATTTGAAATAAAATTTGGGAAAGTAGAGGTGGTAAACACATTAATTAATTTATTTCATCTTGAGATAGTAATATTTCCTCTGGGTTATCTATATGAGAACCAGTAAGGCATTTCCCAGAATACAGATGAGCTGAATGTCAAAATGATATAGATTCAGATTTGCCTGTGCTCAGGTTCTGACAATGCCATTTCCTAGCTGCATTATTTTGGACATGTAACCGTTTATCTCTCACTCTGTTTCCTCACTTGTAATATACTACTAATAATAGTAGCTGCTTTGCACTGTTGTTGTAAAGAAGACTGAATGAGATAATGTATATAATGTTCAGTCAAATGCCTGATGTTTATAGGCTCAGTGAATGCTTGATATTAATATTCTTTTTTTTTTTTTTTTTTTTTTTTTTTTGTGGTACGCCTCTCCTGTTGCGGAACACAGGCTCCGGACGCGCAGGCTCAGTGACCATGGCTCACGGGTCCAGCCGCTTCACGGCATGTGGGATCTTCCCGGACCGGGGCACGAACCCGTGTCCCCTGCATCGGCAGGCGGACTCTCAACCACTGCGCCACCAGGGAAGCCCGTTGATATTAATGTTCTTTAGATTAACAGAGAGTTAGACTTCCTAAGATTTTGTGCAAGCTTATTCTGCAGAGCCCTCTATCTGCTTGTTATTTCTGATATTCTGCTTAAATTACTCCTATCCAATATCATTTCCAATATCATTTATCTGTGAAGACTTAAAAGAGGAGTGATAGGTACAAGGATAAACAAGTTGTTTTGGCATTCTTATAAACAGACTTTCATCATTGATCTGCTTTCCTTTTCCAGGCATTTGTTTATTTGCATAAAGACAAAAAAATAAAAGCTACTAAGGACTACATGCCATGCAGTCAGAGGAAAACTTAGCATGACTTTGAAACTTAATGATCAAAGCACTAGAGATGCATATTATGGGTGCCCCAAAATCTTTGGTTTTGTGAAGAGCTAATGATGGGCTTCATGTGATGGTAACAGGCTTTAATTTAAAGGCAAAGTATAGCATGGACTAAAAAGAAATCTAACATAACATGTTCAAAGGTACCTGATCACTCTTATTTATCATCAAATGAGGTTATAACCATTACTAATCTTCAAGCATAATGAACTTCAAATATCTAGTGAAAAGTTGGGCAATTTCAATTCATCACAATAAGAGAAACCTTTGAAATCACATGTACCCAAGTCCTCTGCTTCTGCCACTTTGGGTGAGGTGTTTAATACTGGGAGGAGGACCCGTTTCCTCATCTCATAAATTGGTATAATAATATATATCTCAGATTTTTTTGAAGCATTAAGTATATAAAGCGTGTGTGGCATAAAATAGGCACTTAATACCTAACATACTTTTTTTCATATGTGAATTTCTTCATTTATATCACTTGTTACAACAGAGACAAAGCAGCTAACACGTGTATATCTATCTTAATATGTGCATCTATAGGGGAACGGACAAGATGGCAGAGTAAGAAGACCCTGAGCTCACCTCCTCCCATGGGCACACCAAAATTAGAACTATTCACAGAGCAATTATTGATGAGAAAGATGGAAGACTAGCAGAAAATAGCTTTTACAGCAAAGATATAAAGAATGAACCACAACAAGGCAGGTGGGAGGGGCAGAGATGTGGAATAGTCAAGACCCATACCTCCAGATGGGCAACCACAAACAGGAGAATGACTACAACTGCAGAATTTCTCCCCAAGGAGTCCAAGCCTCACATCAGACTTCCCAGACCAGTGGTCCTGCACCAGGAAGATAAGCCCCCAGAACATTTGACTTTGAACACCAGCATGGCTGTTCTTCTGACAGCCAGAGGGCTATGAGAAATAGAGACTCTACTCTAATGAGTGCATACAAAATTTCAGATTTTCCAGGATGCAGGGTGGAAGCAGTAATTTGAAAGGAGCCTGATCAGACTCACCTGATGATCTTGGAGAGCATCCAAGAGAGGCAGGAGGCAACTAGAGTTCACCCAAGAGTCATAGACACTGGTGGCAGTCATTTTGGGGAGCTTTTCTACCTTAAGGATACTGGAACTGGCAAGAGCCATTTTGAAATCCTCCCTCTAACTTATTAGCACCAAGACCCAGCCCCACCCACCAGCCTGTGACATCAGTACTGGGACACCTCAGGCCAAGCAACTAGCCAGGAATGTACACAGGCCCACCCAACAGGAGGCCAGCTACTGAGGACCCTCTGTGCCTACAGCCACTCTGGGACACAACCTGTCCACCAGAGGGTCCAGGATCTGGCCCTGCATACCAATGCACTGATACTAGCACTGGGACCACCTGGGCCTCACAGCCAGAGACCCTGGGACCTTTCTCCACCTACCAGTGGGTGGTCAGTAGACCTGGGACCAGTTTCACCCATCAGTGGACAGGCACCCGCCCCAGGACCTCGTGGGCATTGGCCTCACTCACCCCTGGGCTGAAACACCAAATCTAGGACCCCCAGACCCCTGCAGTCAGAGGCCCCAGGAACCAACTTCACCCACCAGTGGGCAGGCATCAGCCCCAGGACAACCATAACCATGCAGCTTGCTGTGTCAGGACACAGGCCACATACCAGCAAGATTGTGCCAGCCCTGGAACCCAGTGGGACTTGGCCCTGCCCAGCAGCAGGCTGACACCAGCTCTGTGACACCTTGGGCCCTTCAGCCAGTCACTCCAGAATCCAGCTTCACCCAGCAGCCAGCCAACGCAAGCTCTGGGCCTTGCAGCCAGAGACTCTGTGACTTGACTACATCCACCAGTGGGCCAAGACTAGCCTCTGGACCCCCCAGCCAGGATCCAGCCCCAGATACCTGTAGACTGACACCAATTCCAAGACATCCTGGGGCTCTCAGCCAGCCAATCTTTGATCCCATTCACTCACCAGTGGGCCAACACCAGTTTTGGACACCTTAGATCCCATAGTCAGCCATGTCAGGAATGACCCCAACTACCAGCAGGCTGACACTAGATCCATGACGCCCCCACCCTGCAACTACCCACCCTGGAGCCAAGCTCCACCCACCAGTGGGCCAGCACTAGTGCCAGGACCTCCAGCACAAAACCTCAGCCTGCCACCTTCTGACCTGGCCCCACCCACCAGCTGCTAGCAGCCTCTTCACAAGGCAAGGCTTGGTAACCAATTGGACTGAGGTGTAACCACACAAACCAGACCACCTACAGTCGTCAGCCCACCACAACAGAAGGACCTACACCGTCTACACAGGGGGGTAACCCTAGAGCATATAGCTCTGGTAACCAGGGGAGCATGTACTGTTCAGATACACAAGGCATCTCCTACCAAATGTCACTTCTCCAAGGTCAGGAAATGTAACCAGCCTGCCAAATACATAGAAATAAAAACAGCAAATTAGGCAAAATAAGTTGACAGAGTAATATGTTCCAAATAAAGGAACAAGATAAAACCTCAGAAGAAAAACTAAAGAAAGGAGAGAAGCAACTTACCCAATGAACAGTTCAAGGTAATGATTGTAAGGATGTTCAAAGAACTCAGGAGAAATTGCATGAACAGAGAGAGAAGTTAAAGGTTTTAACAAAGACTAAGAAAATATAAAGAAGAACCAATACCAGTATTTCACTTATTATAAATGTAGGAAGCAGCCTCTGTCCTAAGAATACTCTAGACACTATACATATCATTAATCCTCACAACAACCTTAGCAGTTAAGAATGGCTATGAACCTCATTCTACAGGTAAGAAACAGATATAAAGTGGTTGTGTACATTATCAAAAGTCTTATTAAACTTCAAAAAAATTTATTGAAACACGTTTCAATTTAACATTACATGTCTGCTTTATAATTCTGTTAATAGTGTTAATAGTATTTTTCATACAGATTTTCAATACGTAAAGCTCTTTGATATTATGTCCTAATGATCAACCAAAATTGTACAAATAAACTCCTATATTTTAGTATATTATTGAATTACCAAAAATAGAAATATAATTAATCCAGAATTTATTTTTAAATATAGTATAACATAGGGACTTAATTTTATTTTAATAAAAGATTATAAATCCCGTTAAGCTAAATGCATATTTCTCTGTTAATAGTGTCATTTAATTTTGGTCACTTTATATCATGTTTTTATAACTTAAGCAAATCTCTTTTTGTTGCCTTTATTAAACTGTTTTCCTAAGTTTTCTTCTATATTCACAGGCCCAATTGAGCTTTAAAATCAATTTATCAAAATTCATTAAAAATAACAAAATATTGTTTCAATTTTGTTAAATACATAAATTATTATGAGGCGATAGTCACTTTTATTATATTGTCCTACTGCTCGAGAACAACATTTCTGCATTTATTTGCCTAATATTCATGTTGCTTAAAGTGGTATAATTTTTCATATTGTCCCCATTTGGTGAAGTTAGTTCTTAGGGTTTTTTTCCCCGTTTTACTACACATCTGATTTTTTTTCATTAAATGTAAAGTTATTATCAATTTTTAAGAAAGAAAATGTAATTTTGAGAAATTTCTGAACACTACTATTGCTTTACAGATATTACTCCTGATGAGAAATTTTACTAGCATTGCAGAAATTTATGGTTTAAACTCCTGTATTCAAGCACATTATGCTGTATTTTTATTTCTCTTTAATTACAATGTAAAGCAATTCAACTAATTTTAAATAATAATGATGATTGTGGTCTTCCTTTTATTTTTTTATTTTACTGATGAATATTCTTCTAGTTTTTTGCCATTAGGTATCATTTTGGTCCTTGATATAAGATATTATTTTTTAACAATGTAAAGGAAATATTTGTATATTCTTATTACAATATAAATATATTTTATTGGAAAATGTATTGAATTTTATGAAAAGCTTTTATATTTATTAAAACAATTATATATTAGTTTTATTTTCATTATGTATCGAACATGATACATTTCATTTTCATAAAGTCTCTGCATTAGAGAGCAAAATGCAATTTCTTTCTAATATTGTAAAGAATTGTTACATGCTAAATGTAAACATATCCCTTAAAGAGTTTTTAGGATATGAATGAAATAAGTAAAGATGTTTCAAGTACTTAATATACACAAATATTTTGTGGATTGTTAAACAAGGGAATAAAGTATTTAATATCTTGGAAAATTTGTTGGACTTTCAGATGGGCTATGAACACATTATTTTTCTCATTTAAAATCAAGGTGTACAGGTCCACTATCTGAAATTTTTCTAACATCTTTTGGGAAAAAGTTTAGATTTGTATATTCAGGGGAATACACACACACGTACACATATAATTCCACATATACATTTGTTATATATAGTCATACATATTTACATACATATGTGAATATATGTATGTGCTTATATATGTATATAATGTATATATATATCATATGAGCCAGAGCCATATTGCAGTCCTATTCTTTAATACTATTTTCCTGATTGTAGGATATGAATGATTTCACTGAACTTTAACTCCCTACTTATTAAATAAACCTACATTAGAATATTATTCTATTCTAATATTATATTATTAGGATATATATTCTAATTACACATTAGAATATATCTACTAATCATATTTTTATATCTGTGTCAATTTAATCATTTTCTTAGTCTCTGGTAATAGCAGCTTCCATCCTGTGATCAAAACACCTCCTTTCTAATTATACTTAAAGTACCCAATACACTGTCTATTTGTTACTTAAAGCTGTGGAGTGGGGTACTATGTTAGGAGAATGAAAGACTTGCTATGTCTTATTGTCTTCTGCATGTGCGTGGCTGGGACCTGCAAGGCTTTCCAGCTTCCTATAAGAGCAGAATAATGCATAGCAAGTGCCACTTATCCCAAGTGAAAATTCTCACTAAATCTGAATGCCAAGCACCTCATCTGCTAATTAATGCCATCTGCAAATTCCAAGTCTAGAATTTGATTTATTTGGAATTTGATATATTTCATGTTCAGGCTTAAACTGTTCTTTAGGGAAGTAAGTATCCTCATTTCATCACTCCTGATAAAGCTCAATTTATTCAAATCCCTTGCAAAAACTTGAGCATCTCACATTTAAAATATAGTAATTATTCCTAATCCTTGTTAAGCAAATCACTATAACTACTGTATTGTTGACTTCTACAGGAGCGTACTCAGGGTTGAGGGAATTGTTTTTCCCTAGCTTGAAAGTGTCTCACTGTAATGAATGCAGCTCTAGATCAGTGGTTCTCATGCTCAACCTATAAGCAGAAGCATCAGAATCACCTGGAGAGCTTATTAAAACACAAACTGCTGAACCTCACCCCCAGGCTATCAGATTCAGTAGGTCTGGGGTAAGACCTAAAATGTGCATGTCCAACAAGTTCCTAGGTGATGCTGAGCTGCTTTTCCCAGACTGTTCTTTGAGAACAACAGCGCTAGGTCAAAAATCTGACACTCTTCTTATTTTTTACCATTTTTAAAATATTTAACTTTAAATTTGTCTGTTACTTTCTCTGAGCTTCAAGTTTCTCATCAGCCCTTGTAATGTATTAGGACCACATATCTGCCAGGTAGCTGAGCTAAAAGGGAGTGAACATACAAACGGACAATGATTAGACCATATAGAAGAGAAGAACTCTGCAAAGGACTGAATGTTTGTGTCCCCCTCAAATACTTATATTGAAATCTTAACCCCTAATGGGATGGTATTAGGCGGTGAGGAATCGTAGACGTAATTAGGTCAGGAGGGTGGAGCCCTTATAAATGGGACTAGTTCCCTTGTAAAAGGAACTCAGAGAACTCTCTCTCCCCTTCCTCTATGTGAAGACACAGAGAGAAGATGACTGTCTGTGAAGAAGTGGGCCCTCACCAGGCAATGAATCTTGTACTTCACAGCCTCCAGATGCATGAGAAATAAATGTTTAGGAGGGACCATCAAGATGGTGAAGGAGTAAGACGTGGAGATCACCTTCCTCTCCACAAATACATCAAAACTACATCTACATGTGGACAACTCCTACAGAACACCTACTGAAAGATGGCAGAAGATCTCAGACTTCCCAAAAGGCGAGAAAATCCCCACGTACCTGGGTAGGGAAAAAGAAAGAAGAAAAAACAGAGACAAAAGAATAGGGACGGGACCTGAAACTCTGGGAGAGAGCTGTGAAGGAAGAAAAGTTTCCACACACTAGGAAGCCCCTTCACTGGAGGGGATGGGGGGTGGGTGGAGGGGAAGCTTTGGAGCCACAGAGGAGAGCACAGTAACAGGGGTGCAGAGGGCAAAGTGGAGAGATTCCCACCCAGAGGATTGGTGCTGACCAGCACTCATCAGCCTGAGAAGCTTGTCTGCTCACCCACCAGGGTGGGCAGGGGCTAGGAGCTGAGGCTCAGGCTTCGGAGGTCAGATCTCAGGGAGAGGACTGCGGTTGGCTGCATGAACACAGCCTGAAGGGGTTAGTGCACCATAGCTAGCTGGGAGGGAGTCCAGGAAAAAGTGTGGACCTGCCTAAGAGGCAAGAGAATATTTTTTCGGTGTGTGCGAGGAGAGGGGATTCAGAGCACTGCCTAAACGAGCTCCAGAGATGGGTGTGAGCTGTGACTATCAGTGCAGAGACAGGCATGAAACACTAAGGCTTCTGCTGCAGCCACCAAGAAGCCTGTGTGCAAGCACAGGTCACTATCCAAACCTCCCCTCCCGGGAGCCTATGCAGCCCGCAACTGCCAGGGTCCCAGGATCCAGGGACAAATTCCCCAGGAGAACACATGGTGCACCTCAGGCTATTGCAACATCATGCTGGCCTCTGCTGCCGCAGGCTCGCCCCACATGCCATACACCCCCTCCCCCTAGCCTCAGTGAGCCAGAGCCCCTAATCAGCTGTTACTTTAACTCAGTCCTGTCTGGGTAGGGAACAGATGCCCTCAGGTGACCTACACACAGAGGCAGAGCCAAATCCAAGGCTGAAACCCAGGAGTTGTGCAAACAAAGGGAAATTTCTCCCAGCAGCCTCAGAAGCAATGGACTAAATCTCCACAAACAACTTGATGCACCCTGAATCTGTGGAATACCTGAATAGACAATGAATCATCCTCAAATTGAGGTGGTGGCCTTTGGGAACAACTGTAGACCTGGGGTGTGCTTTCTGCATCTAATTTTTTTCTGGTTTTATGCTTAACTTAGCTTAATATTTAGAGCTTATTATCATTGGAAGATTTGTTTATTGATTTGGTTACTCTCTTCCTTTTTTTTATAATATATATATATTTTATTTTTTTCTCTTTTTGTGAGTGTGTATGTGTATGTGTATTTTTTTTGTTTGATTTTGTCTGTATAGCTTTGCTTTTACCATTTATCCTAGGGTTCGGTCTTTCCATTTTTTTTTTTCTTTTAGAATAGTTTTTAGCACTTGTTATCATTGGTGGATTTGGTTTTTGGTTTGGTTGCTCTCTTCTTTTGATCTCTCTTTTTATTATTTTATTACCTCTTAATTTTTCAATTTTTTATTTTAATAACTTTATTTTATTATTTTCTTTCTTTCTTTCTTTCTTTCTTTCTTTCTTTCTTTCTTTCTTTCTTTCTTTCTTTCTTTCTTTCTCTCCCTTTTCTTCTGAGCTGGGTGGCTAGCAGGGTGTTGGTGCTCTGGCCATGTGTCAGGCCTGAGCCTCTGAGGTGGGAGAGCCGAGTTCAGGACATTGGTCCACCAGAGACCTCCAAGCCCAATGTAATCTCAAATGGCAAAAGCTCTCCCAGAGATCTCCATTTCAACAATAAGACCCAACTCCACTCAACGACCAGCAAGCAACAGTGCTGGACACCCTATGTCAAACAACTAGGAAGACAGGAACACAACCCCACCCACAAGCAGAGCGGCTGCCGAAAATCATAATAAGGTCACAGACACCCCAAAACACAACATTGGACACGGTGCTGCCACCAGAAAGACAAGATCAAGCTTCATCCACCAGAACACAGACACTAGACCCCTATACCAGGAAGCCTACACAACACACTGCACCAACCTTAGCCCTGGGGTGAAACACCAAAAACAAGGGGAAGTATGAAACTGAAGCCTGCAAAAAGGAGACCCCAAACACAGTAAGTTAAGCAAAATGAGAAGACAGAGAAATACACAGCAGATGAAGGAGCAAGTTAAAACCCACCAGACCTAACAAATGAAGAGGAAATAGGCAGTCTACCTGAAAAAGAATTCAGAGTAATGATAGTAAAGATGATCCAAAATCTTGGAAATAGAATGGAGAAACTACAAGAAACGTTTAACAAGGACCTAGAAGAACTAAAGAACAAACAAACAATAATGAACAACACAATAAATGAAACTAAAAATTCCCTAGAAGGAATCAATAGCAGAATAACTGAAGAACAAGAATGGATAAGTGACCTGGAAGATAAAATAGTGGAACTAACTATCACAGAGCAGAATAAAGAAAAAGTAATGAGAAGAATTGAGGACAGTCTCAGAGACAACTGGGACAACATTAAATGCACCAATATTTGAATTATAGGGGTCCCAGAAGAAGAAGAGTAAAAGAAAGGGACTGAGAAAATATATGAAGAGATTATAGTTGAAAACTTCCCTAACATAGGAAAGGAAATAATCAAGTGCAGGAAACGTAGAGAGTCCCATACGGGATAAATCCAAGGAGAAACCCACCAAGACATATATTAATCAAACTACAACAATCAAATATAAAGAAAAAATATTAAAAGCAGCAAGAGAAAAGTAGCAAATATCATACAAGAGAATCCCCATAAGATTAACAACTGATCTTTCAGCAGAAATTCTGCAAGCCAGAAGGGAGTGGCAGGACATATTTAAAGTGAGGAAAAGGGGGCTTCCTGGCACAGTGGTTGAGAGTCCACCTGCCAATGCAGGGGACACAGGTTCGTGCCCCGGTCCGGGAAGATCCCACATGCTGCGGAGTGGCTGGGCCCGTGAGCCATGGCCGCTGAGCCTGAACGTCCAGAGCCTGTGCTCTGCAACGGGAGAGGCCACAACAGTGAGAGGCCCATGTACCGCAAAATAAATAAATAAATAAATAAATAAATAAATCAATAAATAAATCAATAAAGTGAGGAAAGGGAAAATCCTACAACCATGATTACTCTACCTAGCAAGTATCTCATTCATATTTGACGGAGAAATTAAAACCATTACAGACAAGTAAAAGCTAACACAATTCAACACCACCAAATGAGCTTTACAACAAATGCTAAAGGAACTTCTCTCGGCAGGAAGCACAAGAGAAGGAAAAGACCTACAATAACAAACCCCAAACAATTAAGAAAATGGTAATAGGAACATACATATTGATAACTACCTTAGAAGCAAATGGATTAAATGCTTCAACCAAAAGACATAGACTGGCTGAATGGATACAAAAATAAGAACCATATATTTACTGTCTACAAGAGACCCATTTCAGACCTAGGGACACATACAGACTGAAAGTGAGGGGATGGAAAAGGATATTCCATGCAAATGGAAACCAAAAGAAGCTGGAGTAGCAATACTCATATCAGACAAGATAGACCTTAAAATAAAGACTCTTACAGGAGACAAAGAAGACACTACATAATGCTCAAGGGATCAATCCAAGAAGAAGATAAAACAATTGTAAATATTTATGCACCCATCATAGGAGCACCTCAATACATAAGGCAAATACTAACAGCCATAAAAGAGGAAATCAACAGTAACACAATCATAGTAGGGGACTTTAACACCCCACTTTCACCAATGGGCAGATCATCCAAAATGAAAATAAATAAGGAAACATAAGCTTTAAATGATACATTAAACAAGATGGACTTAATTGATATTTATAGGACATTCCATCCAAAAACAACAGATTAAATTTTCTTCTCAAGTGGTCATGGAACATTCTCCAGGATAGTTCATATCTTGGGTCACAAATCTAGCCTTAAGAAAATTGAAATCATATCAAGTATCTCTTCTGGCCACCATGCTATGAGGCTAGATATCAATTACAGGAAAAAAATCTGAAAAAATACAAACACACGAAGGCTAAACAATACACTATTAAATAACCAAGAGATCACTGTAGAAATCAAAGAAGAAATAAAAAAATACCTAGAAACAAATGACAATGAAAACATGATGACCCAAACCCTATGGGAGGCAGCAAAAGCAGTTCTAAGCAGGTAGTTTATAACAATACAATCCTTCCCCAAGAAACAAGAAACATCTCAAATAAATAACTTAACCTTATACCTAAAGCAATTAGAAAAAGAAGAACAAAAAAAAGGCCAAAGTTAGCAGAGAGAAAGAAATCGTAAAGAACAGATCAGGAATAAATGAGAAAGAAATGAAGGAAATGATAGCAAAGATCAAAAAAATAAAAGCTGGTTCTTTCAGAAGGTAAACAAAATTGATAAACCATTAGCCAGACTCATGAAGAAAAAAAGGGAGAAGACTCAAATCAATAGAATTAGAAATGAAAAAGGAGAAGTAACAACTGACACTGCAGAAATACAAAGTATCAGGAGAAGTAACAACTGACACTGCAGAAATACAAAATATCAGGAGAGATTACTACAAGCAACTATATGCCAATAAAATGAACAACCTGGAAGAAATGGACAAATTCTTTGAAAAGTACAACCTTCCGAGACTGAACCAGGGAGAAATAGAATATATAAAGAGACCAATCACAAACACTGAAATTGAAACTGTGAATAAAATCTTCCAACAAAGAAAAGCCCAAGACCAGATGGCTTCACAGACGAATTCTATCAAACATTTAGAGAAACACTAACACCTATTCTTCTCAAACTCTTCCAAAATATAGAAGACAGAGGAACACTTCCAAACTCATTCTACGAGGCCACCATCACCCTGATACCAACACCAGACAAAGATGCCACAAAGAAAGAAAACTACAGGCCAATATCACTGACGAATAGATGCAAAAGTCCTGAAAAAGATACTAGAAAACAGAATCCAACAGCATATTAAAAGGATCACACACCATGATCAAGTGGAGTTTATTGCAGGAATGCAAGGATTCTTAAATATATGCAAATCGATCAATGTGATACACCACTTTAACAAATTGAATGAGAACAACCATATGATCATCTCAGTAGATGCATAAAAATCTTTTGACAAAATTCAACACACGTTTATGATAAAAACCCTCCAGAAAGCAGGCATAGAGGGAACTTACCTCAACATAATAAAGGCCATATATGACAAACCCACATCCAACATTGTTCTCAATGGTGAAAAAGTGAAACCATTTCCACTAAGATCAGGAACAAGACAAGGTTGTCCACTCTCACCAGTGTTATTCAACATAGTTTTAGAAGTTTTAGCCACAGCAATCAGAGAAGAAAGAAAAATAAAAGAATCCAAATCAGAGAAAAAGAAGTAAAGCTGTCACTGTTTGCAGATGACATGATACTATACATAGAGAATCCTAAAGATGCCACCAGAAAACTACTAGAGCTAATCAATGAATTTTGTAAAGTAGCAGGATACAAAGTAATGTACAGATATATCTTGCATTCCCATATGCTAATGATGAAAAATCTGAAATAGAAATTAAGGAAACACTCCCATTTACCATTGCAAAAAAAGAATAAAACACGTAGGAATAAACCTACATAGGGAGACAAAAGACTTGTATGCAGAAATCTTTAAGACATAGATGAAAAACTTAAAGATGATACAAACAGATGGAGAGATATATCATGTTCTTGGATCAGAAATCCACATTGTGAAAATGACTATACTACCCAAAGCAATCTACAGATTCAATGCAATCCCTATCAAACTACCAATGGCATTTTTCACAGAACTAGAACCAAAAATTTCACAACTTGTATAGAAACACAAAAGACGCTGAATAGCCAAAGCAATCCTGAGAAAGAAAAATGGAGCTGGAGCAATCAGGCTCCCTGATTTCAGACTATACTACAAAGCTACAGTAATCAAGACAGTATGGTACTGGCACCAAAAACAGAAATATGAATCAATGGAACTGGATAGAAACCCCAGAGATAAACGCACGCACATATGTTCACCTTATCTTTGATAAAGAGGTAAGAATATACAATGGAGAAAAGACGGCCTCTTCATAAATGGTGCTGGGAAAACTGGACAGTTACTGGTAAAAGAATGAAATTAGAACATCCATAATACCATACACAAAAATAAACTCAAAATGGATTAAAGACCTAAATGTAAGACCAGACACTATAAAACTCTTAGAGGAAAACAGAACACTCTGTGACATAAATCACAGCAAGATCCTTTTTGACCCACCTCCTAAAGAAACGGAAATAAAAAAAAAATAAACAAATGGTACCTAATGAAACTTAAAAGCTTTTGCAGAGCAAAGATAACCATAAACAAGACGAAAAGACAACCCTCAGAATGGGAGAAAATATTTGCAAATGAAGCAACTGACACAGGATTAAGCTACAAAATATACAAGCAGCTCATGTAGCTCAATATCAAAAAAACAAACAACCCAAACCAAATATGGGTATAAGACCTAAATCGACATTTCTCCAAAGAAAATATACAGATTGCCAACAAACGCATGAAAGGATGCTCAACATCACTAATCATTAGAGAAATGCAAATCAAAACTACAATGAGGCATCACCTCACACCAGTCAGAATGGCCATCATCAACAAATCTACAAACAGTAAATGCTGGAGAGGGTGTGGAGAAAGGGGAACCCTCTTCTACTGTTGGTGGGAATGTAAATTGATACAGCCACTATGGAGAACAGTATGGAGGTTCCTTAAAAAACTAAAAATAGAACTACTGTACAAACCAGCAATCCCATTACTGGGCATATACCCTGAGAAAACCATAATTCCAAAAGAGTTATGTACTACAACGTTCACTGCAGCTCTATTTACAATAGCCAGGACATGGAAACAACATAAGTTTCAATCGACAGATGAATGGATAAAGAACATATGGGGCTTCCCTGGTGGTGCAGTGGTTGAGAGTCCGCCTGCCGATGCAGGGGACACGGGTTCTTGCCCCGGTCTAGGAAGATCCCACAAGCCATGGAGCGGCTGGGCCCGTGAGCCATGGCCACTGAACCTGCACGTCCGGAGCCTGTGCTCTGCAATGGGAGAGGCCACAACAGTGAGAGGCCCATGTACCGCAAAAAAAAAAAAAAAAAAGAACATATGACACATATATACAATGGAATATTACTCAGCCATATAAAGAAATGAAACTGAGTTATTTGTTGTAAGGTGGATGGACCTAGAGACTGTCATACAGAGTGAAGTAAGTCAGAAAGAGAAAAACAAATACTATATGCTAACGCATATATATGGAATCTAAAAAAATATAAAAATGGTTCTGAAGAACCTAGGGGCAGGACAGGAATAAATACGCATATGTAGAGAATGGAATTGAGGACGTGGGGAAGGTGAAGATAGGCTTGGATGAATTGAGAGAGTGGCATGGACATATATACACTACCAAATGTAAAATAGACAGCTAGTGGGAAGCAGCCGCATAGCACAGGGAGATCAGCTGGGTGCTTTGTGTCCACCCAGAGGGGTGGGAGGGAGACGCAAGTGGGAGGAGATATGCAGACATATGTATATGTATAGCTGATTCACTTTGTTGTACAGCAGAATCTAACACACCATTGTAAAGCAATTAAACTCCAATAAAGATGTTAAAAAAAAGGAAAGAAATGTTTATTGTTTAAGTTACCCAGTCTACGACAATTTTGTCATAGCATCTCTACATATAAAGACAAATTTTGACCCAAAACCTCCACAGCAATCATCCCAGGAAGTCAAACCACAACCTCTGCACCTATTGGTCCAGAATGTCTGGACTTGGGCAACAACTCCCAGCTTTTCTATGTTTTGCCCTTGCTTCCACTGCAGGACAAACAAGAGAAAGATCTCCAAACCTATCACAGAAGATGCTTGCTTTCTCCTTAACCCACTTCAGCTTCCCCATGCCAACAGTCTTCAAACTGGGCATACCTGAAACCTTTTCCTTTTTTCACTATAAAGCTTTCTCACTCTTCTATCTGCTTTTGGGTCTTTGCCAAACACAACTGGTGGTGGCAGACTCTCCTGATGCAGTAAGCTCTGGATCAATATCCTCTTTTTCTTCACATTTGGGTGGTCTTCATTTATTTTCACAACTAGTACTGAACTAATTATACCTCAATAAAAAAAAATTAAACTTAAAAAAATAAAAATGGCCCTACCATATGACATAGTTATTCCACTCTTATGTGTCCCCACAAGAGAAATAAAAGCACATATCCAAGTAAAAATAAAAGAATATTTATAGAAATTTATTTATTCTTGTCTAAAAACAGAAACACTCAAGATGTCCTTCAATAAGTGAATGGATAAACAAATTGTGCTATAGCCATGAAGTGGAATAATATTCATAATAAAAAGAAACAGTTCACTGAAACATATAACATGGATGGAATAATTATACTGAGGGAAAATGTCAGAGGGAAAAAAAGTAGTACATACTACATTATTCCATGTATATGAAATTCCAGAAAATGCAAAGTAATCTGTAGTGACAGAAAGTGTATCAGTGACTGTATAGAAATGGGATAGTTTGGAGGCAGAAGGCTGGAAGGAGGGATTATACCAGGTACCTAAGAAAACTTTAGGGGTGATCATTTCTTTCTTATCTTGACTGTGGTTATGATGTTTTTGCCTGTGTAGTTAAAACATATCAAATTGTGCATTTTAAACTTACGAAGTTTATTGTCTATAAGTTATACCACAATAAACCACTAAACAAAACAAACAAGTATAAAACGACAACTAAATATGATGGGGAATCCAGAGACTCTTTTAAATTATTTGTTTGATCTTGGTTTGGAACACTAGAACACTATTCTCTCAGATCTATAAAAAATATTTCTTGCTACATTTATTTAATTTCATTCCACTGAGTAATTTTTGATAGTTCACTCTTCTGTGTTATGGTGGGCTTATTTCTAGGGAGCTTTTTGTTGTATTCTATACTTTATACCCCTCTGCCCACAGAGTAGAGGGAAAAAGAGAAGAAAAGGGCAAAAGATTAATTTAAACATTTGAAATTTACATATCTATGTACAAACTCCATGAGATAGATAGAGAGTTAGATAGATAGATATAGAGATATAATACACACTTATTTCAGGAGCGTGGAGATCGAATATTAGGAGAGAAATCAGCTTCTTATTTGGTAAACTCACTATGGAAAAATGCATACTAAAAACAGGTATCACTGGTAATTCATGGTCTTTAATAGGATAAAAATAATTACTCTGCTTAATTACAGATATAAAAATATCTATTTGCCATAAAACTCCACACAGCATTTCCCTCTCTAATGTAATGTGTGCCATTAAAGCACAAATAGGGCTGTGTAAATGCCAACGTGTGCTGTTAATGAAGCAGCATGTTTCTCACTATAGAAGCCATCAGCATTCAAGATTTCCCCCCAAGTTGTTATTAAAAATTACATCTTGCAGCTTAGGCACTGTAAATATAACAGATAAAGAAAGGAAGCAAAATGTCTCTTTTTGCTTCACATCCTCACCAGCCTTTGGTGTCAGGGTTCTGGATTTTGGACATTCTAATAGTTGTGTAGTTATGCCTCATCGTTGTTTTAATTTGCATTGACCTAATGATATATGATGTAAAACACCTTTTCCTATGCATATATGCCATCTGTGTATCTTCTTTGGTGAGATGTCTGTTAGGGTTGTTGGTCTATTTTTTAATCAGGTTGTTTATTTTCCTACTGTGGAATTTTAAGTGTTCTTTGTATGTTTTGGGTAACAGTCCTTTATCAGATGTGTCTTTTGAAAGTATTTTCTCTCATTCTGTGGCTTGTCTTATTCTGATAACAGTGTCTTTCACAGAGCAGAAGATTTTAATTTTAATTAAGTCAAGTTTATCACTTATTTCTTTCATGGATTGTTCCCTTGATGTGGTATTGAAAAAGTCATTGCCATACACAAGGTCATCTAGGTTTTCTCCTATTTTTTCTTCTACGGGTTTTATAGTTCTGCATTTTATATTTTGGTGTGTGATCCATTTAAGTCAATTTTTGTGAAGGGTGTAATGTCTGTGTCTAGGTTCATTTTTAGCATACCGATGTCCACTTGTTCCAGCACCATTTGTTGAAAATATTATCTTTGCTGTATTGTATCGTCTTTGCTGCTTTTCAAAAATCAGTTGGCTACAGTTGTGTGGCTCTATTTCTGGAAACTCTATTCTGTCCCATTGATCTATGTGACTATTATTTCACCAATACCATATTGTCTGGACTATTGCAGCTTAATCGTAAATCTTGAAGTTGAATAGTGTCAGTTCTCCAACTTTGTTCTTCCTCAATATAGTGTTGGCTATTCTAGGTCTTTTTTCTCTCCATATAAACTTTAGAATCAATTTGATAAAATTCAGATTGGGATTACATTGAATCTATAGATGGAGTAGGGAAGTACTGACATCTGTACAATGTCAAGTCTTCCTATCCATAAATATGGAATATCTCTCCATTTATTTAGTTCTTGGATTTTGTTCATCAGAACTATAATTTTCCTTATGTAGATCTTGTTCATATTTTGTTAGATTTATACCTAAGTATTTTAGTTTGGGGTGTGCAAATGTAAATAGAATTGTGTTTTAAGTTTCAAATTCCACTTTTTCATTACTGGTTCATTTTTGGTTTTAATATTGATTAACATTCATCTAGCTTCCTCCCCATAACAGATACAAAGCTCTTCTTCCTTATCACCAGTTCAACAAGTCTATGACTTTCCAGTTGCATAGGAAGAGCAGGTAAAGGACCATCTCACACACACACACACTCACACACACACACACACACACACACACACACACACTCATACCCACTCCAAGAAGGAGGAAAAAATGATTCCTTAATTGAAAAAAAAACAAACTTCCACTCCTCCTTGGTTGCCATAATTTACGTCTCAAAGAGATAGAATGTAAGTCCTTGTGTGTCTTTTAATTTCAACAAGCAGTGGTCAACTCCACTAGCCATCATGGGTCCCTCCCTTGATGATTAATTCCTATTTGCTCTTGAACCATAGCTAGTGATCTCACTCAATAGTTCTCTGATTTTTGTATTCTTGGCCTCTGCTGCCCTTCCTACAAGTCTGCAGTTCACATTTTCACCTACTCTGTATGACTCTCAAATCAGAACTTGAGAGCACATGATTGATCCATCTTCTAAGAACCCCAGAAATTTGAGGGATGACCTTACAGCTCTCTTTTAGGCTGTCTCACCAGGCATCTTTCTTTAACTCCTTTCTCTGATCTTCAGAAGCATTAGGCAATCTGCCAGGTCAGTGGATTGGCAAACTTTAGATGGGAGATAATTACAACCCTTTATCTGGCAACTAAGAGGCATTTTGTACACTCCTAACATAAAAAGTGAGTTTCTCTCCCTTCATTTTTGGTAGGGCATTTTGATGCTTTGTATTAAGATTTAAGATACATGCAAACATGTTTTAAAAGTCATGAAATCTCTTTCATTATCACTGTTTCAAATGACACTATAATTGATTATTTTCATAGTGTGCCTTTTCTAATATTTTGTGAGTTTCATGAGGATATTTGAACCTCTAGCACCAAATATAATTCCTGGAATATAGTATGTCAATAATTATTGAATAAGTGGATGTATGAATAAATGACTGATATAGTCTGTATATATGTATGTTAACGTTTCTCAAGTTTTGTTTATAATTTTCACACAAGTATTACAGTAATTTTATATATGTATTTTACTGTATGTTTAATAGCTTATTCCCTCTTGAGAGCCTTTGCTTTAATATAAAAAAAGCATCTTAACTTTTCTTGCTGTTTAGTTTCTAAGTGATATATTGATTCCCTTTATCAAATTACAAAAATAAAAAAAATATGAACACAAAGGCAGAAGAGATTTGGTAATCAGTGATCACATTTTTTATTGAGTGTTTACTATATCCCAGGTCTTGCACCAAGTACTTGGCATTAATTATCTTATTTACTTCCACAAGAACTTGGAGGAAATATTATTAAATCCCCATTTTACTGATATCCAAATTTGCAAAAATCAAATAAGTTAGAGATAGAATTTGAAGTCATTTTTTTAAGCATTGAAATATATAGCTTTAACCAGTATGCTGTACAATTCTGAATTTATTTAAATTTATAAAATAATCTGGGAATAAGTGACGTGTTTTAAATGATATTTCCCTCCTCAAAGTACATTGAGTATATCTGCATTTATTAAATTTCCATTTTTAATCTTTCTGTAAAATTCTCTCATTTCTTCATATAAATGCAACACGGGCATTGCCAAATTTACTTATGTTTTAATTGCCATGGTGAAAGGGAAATTTTTTCACTATATTTTCTGTCTCAAAATTTAGTGTTCTACAGGAAAGGTGTTAATTTTTTACATTTGTATTTTGTGCCATGTCACCTTAATAAATCATCATTAATAGTAAAAACATTCAAGTTGAATATCTTTTATTTGTTTATTTTTAGGTATTAAAGTACTGGCAGTTTTAATTTTTTCTCAGTAGCCATCAATCTTATTAGTATTTCATAGTAGATATATATTGAAAAGTATATTTTTTTGAAAAATGTATTCTGATTTCATACTGGTAAAAAGTTCAAAACAAGGAATGGGTTTTATATTTTATTAAATAACTTTTTTGTAGCTATCTTTAGCTAAAAAATATAGAATATGTTATCTTGATATAGTCACATCAACCCCAACTTTAAGTATAAACTAATATTTCCTTAAAATATCAGTTTTTCTTTCCATTTTATTAATGATGAAAAATGAAAAAAATATATGGGATAAAGCAAAATAAACTACAGAAAACACTAATGAGTCCCAATCCCTAGAGTACCACAGCTAATATTTTTGTGTATTTCCTGCCTATATACATATTGTCCTCCTTTTTACTATCACTTTGTATCTTTATTGATCATTAGTTTGTATAAAATGTATCCTATTCTATAATATTAATAATACACATGTCTAAATTATACTTAACTGTCCCCCTTGTGGAATACATATCCTAGTTGGTGGGGTTTAAGGAGATAATAGAGAAAAAATAATGAATAAACATAATAATAAAATTTTATAGCATGTTTGATACGATAAATGTTATGGGACATGGGCTTTCCTGGTGGCGCAGTGGTTGAGAGTCCGCCTGCCGATGCAGGGGACACGGGTTCGTGCCCCAGTCTGGGAAGATCCCACATGCCGCGGAGCGGCTGGGGCCGTGAGCCACGGCCGCTGAGCCTGCACGTCCGGAGCCTGTGCTCCGCAACGGGAGAGGCCACAACAGTGAGAGGCCTGCGTACCGAAAAAAAAAAAATGTTATGGGACAAAATAAAAGCAGAGATAAGGGGGTGAAGCACTACTGGAGCTAGTGCTGCAATTTTAGTAGGTTGATAAAAGTAGCCATTCGAGCAGAGATTGGAGAAAAGAGGAAGTAAACCATACCTACAGGGAATGAAGACATTTCAAGCAGAAGCAACCTCTTAGGAAAACACCCTGTGGTGGGAGTGTGCCTAGTATATTTGAAGAACAATAAGGAGGCCAGAGAGGTTGGAGCTGAGAGAGGGACAGGGAAATGAAAAATAGAAGAGGCAAGTTCTGAGAGCTAATGTAGGCTCAAATGGAAAGGGCCTTTCAGGCCATTGTAGGGACACCGAGTACAACCTTTCATTCTCAGAGAGATGGGGTCTTTGGAGAACTTAGAGCAGAGGGCTGACGGATACCGTCTTATATAAATCTTTGATCACATATTTAATTAATTCTTTTGGAAGAAGTCTTATTAGGGAATTAGTGGGTCAAGGGTCTGATCATTTCCAAGACTCTTTTAATATATAATATTAAATTAATTTCCAGTCAGGTTGTACAGTAATGAATACCCCCGAGACAGGACAAGAAAGTGTTCTACTACACCACACCTTCAACAGTTCAGACTCCTGCCGGTGCCACCCACTTAAGAAATGAGCTTTGGGCTTCCCTGGTGGCGCAGTGGTTGAGAATCTGCCTGCTAATGCAGGGGACATGGGTTCGAGCCCTATGCCACATGCCGCAGAGCAACTAGGCCCGTGAGCCACAACTACTGAGCCTGCGCGTCTGGAGCCTGTGCTCCGCAACAAGAGAGGCCGCGATAGTGAGAGGCCCGCGCACCGCGATGAAGAGTGGACTCTGCTTGCCACAACTAGAGAAAGCCCTCACACAGAAGCAAAGACCCAACACAGCAAAAAAAAAAAATAAATTAATTAATTAATAAACTCCTACCCCAACAACTTAAAAAAAAAAGAAATGAGCTTCACACCATAATCTAGTACATAAATACACATGTGAATGTGTCTATAAATATAAGCGTCATCCAAATCACTGTTCCCAGTTACTCATTACCCTTAGCAATGGTTCCAGTTACTCATTACCCTTAGCAATGGTTTCTTACATTTTCTACCTCATTATTTCAAAACATACTTTTGAGGACATATTTGCTAGCCAACTCTTGTTTGGATATTAGAAGTGATCTTCATCCTTTGGATGAATTATTTTATTAATTAATTTTTTTATTGGAGTACAGTTGATTTAAAATGTGTTAGTTTCTGCTGTACAGTGGATGAGTTCTTTGTATATTCATGACATTAAATATCTATAATATTTGCCTGTTAATGCAGTTTGTGTTGACTTATGACAGTTATTCTATTTACATATAATAGAATTGATTAACTCTTTATTGCAATTCTTTTTTTTTTTTTTTTTTTTTTGTGGTACGCGGGCCTCTCACTGCCGTGACCTCTCCCGTCGCGGAGCACAGGCTCCAGACGCTCAGGCTCAGCGGCCATGGCTCACAGGCCCAGCCTTTCCACGCACGTGGGATCCTCCCGGACCGGGGCACGAACCCGCGTCCCCTGCACTGGCAGGAGGACGCTCAACCACTGCGCCACCAGGGAAGCCCTGCAATTCTTTAATAATTAAAATTTTAGGCAATTAGAAACATCTACCTTTAAAAATATTTAGATGCTTTATATCCAACTCTTGAATTAACAGGGTTATGCTTTGTTACATGCTTTGACATGAGGCCCAAACTTGATTTTACTCCAGTATATGAAGCCCACTTGTAATGGTTCTTTTTTTCTGATTTCTTTTAAGACTCATTACTTGTAATTCATTTATTTCCATGGATAATCTATAATTATCATACTGGTTCAATTATAATAACCCTATACCATATGTATTAGTTTGCTAGGACGGCCATAACAAAGTAAAACAGACCGGGTGGCTTAAATGACAATAATTTACTTTCTCACAGTTCTGGAGGCTAGAAGTCCAAGATCAAGGTGTTGATGGTGTTGGCTTCTGAGAAATCTCTCCTCAGCTTGTACATGGCCATCTTCTCCCTGTGTCTTCACATGGTCTTCCCTCTATGCATGTCTATGTCTTAATCTCCTCCTTTTATAAGGACACCTGTCATATTGAATTGAGGCCCACCTTAACCACCTCATTTTAACTTAAGTACCTCTTTGAAGAATTTACCTCCAAATATAGTTGTATTCTGAGGTCCTGGAGGGTTAATAATTCAACATATGAATTTGGGGGAAAGGTGCAATTCAGCCCATAACACCACATTTTAATATTATGCAGTGTATTTTACAGTGCTTTTTAAAAATATATTTAATAAAATAGACTTTGGAGTCAGACAAAATTGAGTTCATATCCTGGCTCTTCAACTTTTCAGATGTGGGACCTTATGGATAGGTTACTTTATGTCTCTGAGCTTCATTTTTCTTACTTAAAAAGGGCAATAATAATTGAATTACATAATATATTCAAACTACTTAGGATGGTGCTTGATACAAGGTGAATGCTCAGTCAATCACAATCAACTATTGGCAATTTGGTTTAAGTGATTCTTAAATAGAAGATGACATCTACATAATGCATTTTCCTTACATCAAGCTATTTTACTGAATACTCTTTTATTTTTATTGTCTTTAATAGTCTCTCTATACAAAATATATTACTTGCAAATGTTAAAAAATGGTAATTTTCCTTTGATATATCTTCTTGTGTTTGTCAAAAGTTACCAAAAACTGCAAAGTTATAATGGCAATTTTGTTCCTAGCTTTAATTGTGACATCTGTTGTTTTTAACTGGCATGTAAACTGTTGACTTTTGCTTTTCAATGTTGAGAAGAATGATACATTTTGGTCACTTTTCTAGAAATTATCATTAGGGGAAAATTTTTTTTTTTTTTTTTGCAGTATGCGGGCCTCTCACTGTTGTGGCCTCTCCTATTGCGGAGCACAGGCTCCAGACGCACAGGCTCAGCGGCCATGGCTCACGGGTCCAGCCGCTTCGCGGCATGTGGGATCCTCCCGGACCGGGGCACGAACCCATGTCCTCTGCATCTGCAGGCAGACTCTCAACCACTGCGCCACCAGGGAAGCCCATGGGAAGCTTTTATTTTATGGAATTCCTATTGTGTTCTTACCAAAATATTAATGTAATTTGTCAGATTCTTTGTGTTTGTACTGAGAGTAAAGGTATTTTTCAAGGTAATTTTTAAAATATCCTATTGAAATCAAATTTTTAGTCTTTCATGTATATTTTTTATTTACATCTATTAATAATGTTTTTTATTTTTCCTTTAGTACTTCCTCTGACAGGTATAAATGTGCTTCATAAAATAAAGCATGTAATATTCCATCATTTTTAATTATCACAGTTTATAGAGAATTTAAATTAAACTTTCTAAATAAAAATTTAAAATGTCTCACCTGTAAATTTCCTTAGTTTGCAATATTTTGTAGACATTTCCTTGATAACTTTTTATTTTCTTTTATGGCTTTTATCTATTTAGATTTTTAAATCTAAAAGTTTTTTTTTCAAAAAGGGTGTTAATTCCATAAAATTTCCTAAAAGCAAATAGTTGTGCAGAGTATTATCCCATACAAAGTTTAGTCCTTGCCTTATAGTTATATTTCTTGTCCAATTCTAATTTTCAGTATTGGTTTTCTTCCCCTCGGGAATTCCATATTTTCCATTTTATATTATTATTTATTTTCAAAGAACCAGCTGTTTGTTTTCTTTTTTCCTTTTCCACTTTTCAAATTCTTACATTTATTTTTATTATATATAACTGTTTATTATAACTTCTTATTATAATAACTGCATTTATTTTATTTTTTTGTGATTATTTTTATCCCTCTCCTAAATCGTGAACTGAACTTAAAAAAAAATACATACTGTTTAAATAATAAAAATAATACAGCAATAAATTCTGCTAAGGCCTTAATCATGATGAAGCATTTTCGTCTCGAGTTTATGACTGCAATTCTTACACTCTTTTTAAATAAATAAGGGGAGTATTGCTGTTATTGTGACTGCTTTGCTCTTGTTTGGGTGGAGAGGGTGTTGAGGGTGAAACTTCTAGTATTTGAGCTCCAAATATTTTTTTTTCTTTCACTCAAAACCTTTGTGTATTTTCATGGTCTTTCTTGTGAATAGGTAGAAAACAATTTCAAGTGGAGACAGATTTATAGATTTTGACATAAACTATTTCGAGAGATAAGAAATAAATATATGTTTGTCATCATTATTTAAGAGCTATTATACCAAAATTGTAGAAAAACAAGAGCTTTGCATTGAAAATTAATGGATATATAGTTGATAATTTTTTTATTATTAGAATATATGTGTGTGTACATATGTATAGATATATTTGTGTGTGTATATAGATATGATCTCACAGAGACATGATCTTCCATCTGAAATTGTATTTCACCAAAAATTGGTTGTTGTATGATCTCCATAACAAAATCAATTGAGGGATGAATTTCACGCCTTAGCAGTTGTGAGTCCTTGAAAAGATTATTTAACTTCTCTAATCCATGGTTTATGTTTCACATGATTAAATGAGGGAATGCATTTCAAGGCCTAGCACAGTGCCTGGTTTATAGCTTTTACTCGATAAATATTGAAGATGAAAGTATCTGGTATAGCATCTATCCCCACAGCTCCTCATCCTTTATCTCCCATCAGCATTCTCCCACCACCCATGCTCCAGTTTTATTGTACGAACAAGATTATTCTAGAATGAAATATGAGGTAACTACATAGCTAGGTAAATATTCTACCCTCCAAGTATCCAAGAGCCTTCCTTGTTCTACCTGTTAACATCTTTCATTTCAGGATTATATCTTAGTGCATGTTTTGTATTAGATGAATAATTGGCTTATATATAATAAACATATTGTCCAAATGGTCCAATGCTATACAGAGAAAAAAAACTACAAAGTTCAAATCCAACAGAGTAAGATTCAAAGACTGGCTTAATTAACTTCATCAGGATATTTAATCTGACATAAGCTTTTTATCCTTATTTTCAAAATAAGTTAATCACAATTAATACCCAGTGGGCTTGTGTGGATTGAATAAGATCATACAAACAGAACTGCCAGGCACATGAGGCACCAAAGAAGAAACATTGGCCTTTTTTCGTGCTTTCATGTTGGTCATCTCCCTATTCTAACACACAATCTGCTTTGGAAAATGTTACTTTTTTAAAGTGAATAACTCTTCCTACAGACAAGTGTCAAATATAGAGTTCAAATTCACAAATACAGGAGGTTGTGATTTCTTGAGTGGCTGTATTTAATTTCTTAGGTTTTAATATTAGAATATCACAAAATTATCTATTACTTATAACTACTAATTACTATGATGAATAAAATTTTGTTTCCAAAAATTTATATATGTGTATTTTTTTCTTTAACATCAATTCAGTGCTTAATTACCATACAGTACTGTGATGTAAAAAATATTTAGTTTTAAATAGGCTTTTAATTCTTGGAGAAAAATTCAGCAAATGAGGAAGTATTTTTAAACTGTTACTGTTGAGAGAATTCCTAAGTGATTTAAATTCCATAAATGAGCTTGGGATTCTTTCAACTTATTTCTTAGTTAAAGATGAGAAACTTAAATGTCTACTTTTTGTATGGTGAACACAATTAGTTTGTGTTAGGTGAATATTTTTAATTAACCAAGTCAAGATAGAACTTTTGAAATATACATTCTTTATTGCTAGGTCTATTCCTTAAGAGAGGTAAATCTGGTCAATTTCTATCATTTACTTCTGTGAATGTAGGAGACAGTTGTAAACTGAGTCAGAGACAGAGACATGAAAGAGATAAGTGAGACTCAGAGAGGTGAAGGACGCACATACAGAGTGAGAACATTTTGAATAGTAAAGGGATTTTCCCCACCATTCCAAAGAGTGAGGTCTTGGAGTGACTTTGAGATGCAAAATGGTATTTGCTGTTCCTTGATTCACTCTCACTCCCTTTGTGCTTTTCATGCAGTCATAATGTAACCATGCTGAATTTGGTTTCCCCAGGGCCATGGTTACAGTATAGAATTCCTGAACTAAAAATATTTTTTTAAAAAGTGAGACACTCTAGGCAACATATAAAGTTGGATATTAGAGGCTTCCAAAACATTCCAGCGCTTGATGTGCAACATAAAGTAACTGGCTCTGCTTACTCAGCATGATCGATGCTGTTCTAGTCAATCTTAAGAGCTGTTCATAAAAATATTGTTGCATTTAGTTTAAATGTTAACTTCCGTTCCTCAATAGCTTGCATCTCTTACACTGCAATGCCTATGTTTTGTGGTTTCTTATATAGAGTCTTTCTTCTCTTGTGTTTTTTGCCAATATTCATCCCACAGAGTTTCATTTTGCTTTCATAATCTATTTCATCTCTCCTCTAATGTTTCATTCGCTTTCTTTCCAGACTACCTCTGAAATCTTACATATGGTTCAGCCATTTTACACTTCCTAAAACATTTAAACCCTTGATTAAATAAATATATGCTTAAAAGAGCATAAAATACTCTGATTAAGTACATAAACACTCAGAAACACATACAGTTCTTATAAACACTTTATGTACCGTTTTAAATTTAAAATTGGTGACACATGTTTAATGTCACATTTGAATAAATTCAAAGCTTAATGCAAAAAAGATTAAATAAATAAATGTCAGAAACATAATGGAGCAGAACCTGTCACCTGCTAATAACAGTATGTATAAATTATTGAGTAGGATTTGTATGTGATTACTCATTGATTGACCATTATTTGGAAAATTTTTACAAAGTTCGTCATTAATTCATCATGAAAAATTTAGCAAACTGGAAATAAAAAGAAATTACTTTGTTAAAGGCATTCACTGAGCCTTAAGAAATACCATGCTCAAACATGACATTTTGGAAGTAGTCCTATTAAAACTATGCAGAAAGTAAGTATGCTCACCATCACCCTTACTACTGAACTCCCTAGACAATACAAAAATTTGTATAACAATTGGAAAAGAAGAGATAAAATCATCATTTATTTTCAGTAAATAGGATTTAATTCATTATAAAATCCAAGAATATCTGTAAATTAATAGTAGTATGATGACATTAAGAATGCTGGGGACAAATAAGTACACAAATCAGAGTGTTCCCATGCATCACTAATAGCCAATGAAAATGGGAATAAATTATTACACATAATAGCAAGAACTACCATAAAGTACATATGTAAACATAAAAAATTAAGTACTAGAATATTACAAATAAATTTTGAATTTTATTAACCCAAAGTTTAAAATAAAAATAAACCAGATTAATGTTCCTGAGTGACAAAACTCAACACCATAAAGATGTCATATGACACTAAATTAATTTGTAAAATCAGTACAATTTAAAATGAAATCTCTCTAGGATTCATTGTGGAACTTGACAAGTTGATCCTAAAATCTGTATGGGTCAAAAAGGAGTTGAAAATATCTAAGATGTATTTGTAGAAGAACAAAGTTGGGCAATAGGCCCTCTCATATATCAAAACTATTTTAAAAGTATGTTAATTAAGACCACATGATATAGAGGCAATAATAGACAAACAGGTCAGTAGAACAGAAGAGAAAACTTGTAGAGCCACACACACAGACACACACACATATACACACACACACACACACACATACACAAAATATTTATAGGGCAGAGGTTGCATTTCAACCAAATGAGGAGCAGATATATTGCTCACTAAATGGTGAAAGGAACGTTGATTTTCATTATGCAAAGTAGATGCTTATGTCATACCATGTACAAAAATAAATTCTATATACATTATAAGCATAAATATTAAAATGAAGCTATCAAACTTTTAGAATAACATGTAGGAAAATAGCTTTATGGTAGTTAGAATGAATTATTTCACAGAAACTAAGAACAACTTGTAAAAATAAGACTGATAAATAAAATAAAAAACTTCTACTAAAAAGACAATATACCCAAATTTAAAAGACCATCCATAGCCTTTGAGAAGATATTTGCAATGTATATTAGACAAAGATTTAGTGTTCAGAAAACTACCCTACTTGTTATTATCTTTTTAAAGGTAAATACCACCCCTACACAAAATGGATAAATCATATAAATAGATAATTCACAAAATAATAGAATTGAATGAATAAAAAATTATGTGAACATGCACAGCCTCACTAATAATCATAGAAAAGTGAGTAAAAAAAGTGAAATGTTGTCTCAACCATCCATCAGATTTACAAAACTTAAAGAGTCTGATGATACCAAGTTAGGAGAAAGTACAAAGAAAACATCTCATCAACTCTAATAATTTATAGATGCACAGACCCTATATCCCAGTAATTCTATTCCTCAGTTTAATTACTAAGATAAAGAAACACATCTACATGTTTTAATTTTCTAAGGCTGCTGTAACAAATCACCAAAAACTGTGTGACTTAAAATGACAGAAACATACTTTTTCACAGTTATGGAAGTCAGGAGTCTGAACTCAAGGGTTTGGCAGGGTTGGTTTTCCGTGGAGACTTGGAGGAAGAATTTGTCCCATGCCTCTCTTTCAGGTTCTGATGGTGGTGGACAATTCTTGGGTTGTGGATATATCACTCCAATCTTTGCCTTGTCTTTCACATGGTATTTGCTCCTTTATGGGTCTGTGTGTCTGAATTTCCTTCTTCTCATAAGGACAAGGTCACTGGATTAAGACCCACCCTAATCCAATACGATCTCACCTTAATGTGATTATATCTGCCAAAGCTTTGTTTCCAAACAAAGTCACATTCTGGGTGAACAAACAATTGGAGGACTGTATTCAACCCAGTACACTACTCAAGGAGAAACATATAACCAGAAAGTTTATCACAGCACTCTCTGCCATAAGGAATAATTTTAAAAAACAAAATGTCCTTTAGTATTTCAATGGATAATAAATAATTGTACAGACATACAAGGAAGGTTATACAGCTTTAAAACAAATGACCTTGACCTATGAATATCAACGTTGCTAAATCTAAATAATAACTATCATTGAGAAAAAAAGTTGTAAGATATTTGACAGTATATTACCTAATATATAAGTATGATAAATATACAAAACAGGACGTAGTTGTGGGTGCTTTCATTGATACATATAAAATATAATCTACAAATATAGAGAGTTTCCTATTCATCAATTTTAGGGTAGAGGTTATCTCTAAAGAGGGAAGGTAAAGAATGAGATCAGGATTAAATGAATGCTTAAAATATATATGCAATCTTTTATTATTTAAGGGTGCAGGGATTTGGAACAAATGTAGCAAAATGTGGCCAAAAAATGTCTGATACAGCTAAGTGGTGACTTTAGAGGAGAGTTTTTCAACCTCTGTACCATTGGTATTTGAGGCAATATTTTTTGTTGTGGAAGCTTTCCTGTGCATTGTAGGATATTGAGATGTTTAGCAGCCTCTCTGGCCAGCCTCTATCCACTAGATACAAGTAATAAACCTCCCCAGCCTCCTCAGTTATGACAACCAAAATAATGACAAACGTTTTGCTCTGAGGGGAAAAAAATGTCAACTTTGGTTGAAAACCACTGTTATACAGTATTTATTATATCTATTTGTTTAAAATAGATTGTGATATAAAATATATACCTATATTTCTTACATGCTAAATTTACATAGATAATTAAGGTAATTGTCAACATGTAATCATAAAATTCCATTTTATAAGTTACAGAAATAAAAAAAGGCCTAAGTAACCCATACAATTTGTGATTAATTTTGTCTGAATTATTTAAGAAAGATTATACCACAGAAGAATATTTCAAATTCACCTTAAGGAATGTGTAATGTTTTATGAATTTGAAAGGTGATGGGATAGTATTAGAAGTAGAAGGAACAGCAAGGAGGTAGAAACTGCTAATAATTTTAAGCAATTGAGAATTCTTCTATGAAATCAAAATACAGAACACAGCTGTCAAATTTAGTGTCTTCAATGGTGCTAACATATATGTGTGAAGCAAACAAGTATAAGGAAATTGAGAGTAGTATGGGTCCGTGAAAAATTGGGGGAGAGTAAAGATATGCCTTTATCTAGAGTAAAGATGTAAGTCTGGCAAATAATGACTAATGTCATGAAAAGATAAAATTAATATCCCTGTTGAATGTTGACATGTTAAAAATTAACTTGAGAAATAACTTCATGGATTGGGAGTCTTCATATGGTTAACATTTCAATTCTCCACAAATTGATTTTTAGATTAAATGCAGTCTCAAATATAATACCAGCAGGATTTCATGACAATGCAAAATATCTACACTATCCAAATCAATTTTGTAAAAGGCCCAAGTTGTAGAACTTATACCACATGTCTTTGAAAGATACTATAATCAAGAAATGTGATAGTGGCATAAAGATCAGCAAATAGATCAGTAGAACAGAGTAGGAAGCCCAGCAGCAGACTGAGTCACTCAGTCGTTTGATTTCTATGGAAGAAGCCAAGGCAATCAGGGTTTATTTTGTCTTTTCAACAAATCATACTGGAATAAATAGATACTATAACTTGACATTTACATCACAATATATACAAAAATAATTCAAGTTTCATGATAGATCTAAACATAAAAGCTAAAACCTTAAAGCTTTTGCAGGAAAACGGCAGAGAATTTCTTCATAATTTGAGGCTGTGCAAAGGTTTCTTGGACTAGAGACAAAAAAACAAGTATAGTGAAAGGACAAATTGACAAATTAAGACTTCATCAAAAATTAAAAGCAAGTTTAAAATTTTTTTCTCAATAAAGATATCATTATGAAAAATAATAAGAATGTTACAGATACAGAGAAAATATTTGCAGAATATGATATCTGACCAGGGACAGATATCCGGGATACATATGTAACTTCTATAACACACTAATAAAAAGACAAAGAGGGCTTCCCTGGTGGCGCAGTGGTTGAGAGTCTGCCTGCCGATGCAGGGGACGTGGGTTCGCGCCCCGGTCCAGGAAGATCCCACATGCCGCGGAGCGGCTGGGCCCATGAGCCATGGCCGCTGAGCCTGTGCGTCCGGAGCCTGTGCTCCGCAGCGGGAGAGGCCACAGAGGTGAGAGGTCCGATACCGCAAAAAAACAAAAACAAAAACAAAGAAACCAATTTAAAGATGAGCAAAAATTTGTACACTCCACAAAGAAATCTATAGGAATAGCCAATAGATACTTGAAAATATGCTTATAATCAGTGTAATCTGGAAAATGGCAATTAAAAAAAAAAAAAGAAGAATGAAATACCAGTACACACCCAACAATAAGAACAAATGTTGGGAGTAAGTGGACCAATTGGAATTCTCACATTTTATTGGTAGGAGTGTAAAATGCTAAAGCCATTTTAGGTTTTGTAACTTAAATTTTTTATTTGTCCAGAGAAAGATCTAAAAAGGGGATCCCTGTTTCTGCACCATCATGAAAGTTTTACGTAAAGCATTCGAATACTTCCCACAATAGTGTGTTGCATTTAACATGTTAATTTAATGTCTAAGATCATGCCAGTTATAGAATCACGTACAAGCTTCTGATGCATACTTGAGTTTTCATATAGTCTGAAGGGTGTTCCAAGATATGCACAATTTGGATTAGAACTAAAAATTTTCTGAGTAAACAGTCATTCATATTATTATTTTTTATTCATACACTGTACAGAATTGTTGTTAGATACTATACATATGCTCTTTATACTGTTTATATAGATAAAGCAGGATAACTCTTCACTTAACAATGTATGCCTTTCAATAGAATGAAATTCCATGAGGGCAGATATTTTGTCTTGTTCACAGTCTTTCCTCAGTGTCTAGAATTATATGTAGCACATAATAAAAGCTCAGTGAATATCTGTTGAATGAAGGAATGTGACTGTCAGATGATAATATTTGCAAGACTATGAATGTTTATGAGCCTACTATTTGTGCGTCTTCATAAAATTTGACATTTTAAGAGGCTATGTGACTTGCTGAATATCTACAGTTAACATATATTACTTTGCTAGAAACTAAATAATTTTTAAAATTTGGGTGGATTTCTTTAGGTGCTTTAGAATTTTACTTCAAATGTTCTGTAAAGCATGAGTTTGTATTTATATTTGTAATAACACATACTGAATTATAATTTGGGGACACAAAGTCTTATATAAATGCTTGGAGGAATTTATGTGTGTACATTTCAAATGATTTTCAAATGATTTTCACAGCTCATGGGGGCTTCAGTTAGATGCAATCACTCTTTAGATTTCATGGCTATGGAATAAGAACCTCTGAGAGAGATGCACTGTTCCTCTACCAATTAATTTCTCTCACTGTAGGTCACTCTTTTTAATATGTTAAGAACTATGTTTTTCATTGTTGCTTTTTCTTTATATCTGTTATTTTCCTTAGTATTATTAGGAATCAGAATCTTTGATTCTTATATTATGTATGTTTTATTTAGGTATTTTTTGGACAGTTTAGGTAATTTTAACATATTAAATTTTTCTTAGAGAATTTCTACTAGTGCAGGTATTGAATAGTGGTTGTAGCATTTTCCAAAATTAGATATCCACAGATCAGGAAGTCAGTTGTTATCTTTGTCACTTTCTGATGATTATGCACTCTCAGGGATTGAATCTCACTTTTAAGAGTCAAATTCTGATTCTGCAAATGTGTTTTCCTCTCCCTTTGCCTGATCATTGAAGGTTTTTGGTAGAAAGCCAAGAAAGGAAATGACTGTTTTCATGTTTTCAGTTTTAGGAAACATATCTGTCTTGAGAGGTACCCAATAATGAATCTGCAAATAGCTTTTACAGTTAGAAGAAAAGAATAAATTAATCATAGTGTATCACATAAATATACTTCAAAAATGAAATAAAAAAAAAAAGCATATTCTGATAATTTAAGTAAAACATATTCATTATAAAAATGGGGGGGGGATAAAATGGCATAGAAAGGAGGTAAAGACCCTAGGTAAATCCACTGTTAACACTTTGGTATATATCTTCCCCACAAACTATCCATTTATCTGGCAAATTAATATCATATTGTATTTACTATGTTGCTATCTGAATATTTTGTTTTTCACTTAGCAATAATCTAGAGTAACTAAATATTCATATGTCACAGTATTTTTAATGATATCTTAGTATTCCATTAGTTGCACAAAAAACCCAATCACTACTGGACATTTTATCTATTTCAGATTGCAATGAATATCCCTGTCTCTACTTCCATATCTGACATCCTTTTTTTAGGGTATTCTGGAGTAAAAACAGCACTTTCTATTAGCTCAAAATATTAACAGAAATAGCTGATAACGATGATCATTGTGACATAATAGAATAACTATGGTGTGACTCTGGTTCTGATCCAAGTTAGTTAAGTAAATTCAATGCTCCGGTCTGGATAATTACTAATTATCCCTCAAGCCCTGGTATTCTTTTATGGCTGTGGATGTTTTCTAATGATTTGATGGAATACAATTCCTGAGTACACAGTAAGAGGTAGTTTTATCCATGATTTGGGGGTTAATTTACTCAGTTGTTTTTATTCTTAAATTGTATTATATAATGACCAGCAAGAGGTGCTGGGAATAGTAGAGCAGGTCATACCACGTAGTACCAGTATATACTTCACCCAAAGCATGCCCTGAAGTGACCTTTATGGATCTCACAACTGTAACAATAGATCTCCCATATATTTGAAAAACATGTGCTCAGATGACTTGACTCTAACTCCTAAATCCTCAGGGTCATTCTCCTTAGATAATATACTTGATTTATTGGAACTGTGGTCTTTCTAAACATCTTATATCATTTAGTCCTTACGGAAAATTTTTATGTAATATATTTCATGACGGCAGAGTTTTACACATTTCATAACCGTTTGATTTTCAAGGCTGTTTGTGCCAATAACAAATCAGGATGGTCCTGCCTCTCTGCATGCCTGCTGGGAAGTTCTTTTAAATTGTCAGGAATTATATTAAGTTAACATAAATCTGTCTAGAAAGAAGAGGCCTATGAGAAGGAGGTTCTCACTACCTCCAGGACATAGATTTTGGTCATCTCTGGGAAAATCCTTGTGACAAAAATGAACAACTGAAATGGGGTATTTTGATACTTTGTCTCCTCAAGGAATACTGATTATTCTGTCCATGTAACTTAAGAAAATATCATTTAACTTAATAATATTCTGAATAAGACCTAAACCCTTAGGGTATCCAAACCCTTACCTAATTTTATTCCTGTGAATGGACTGCTATTAGAACACATGATCCATAATCTTACCCTTATTGCTGTTCAGCAATCAATTTACTTTATCTCCAATGTCTGTTCTCTGTTCAGATCTTTCACACAATGTTTTCTACCTTCTCCTCAAGCCTCCAGTAACCTCCTCCTCCATCATCATTTACATATGATGAATTTGTTCTTACGTACCTGAGAAAATTATAGGAATTATAGGAATAAAAAGAGAACATCTACACTCATGTTTTACACAAGGCTAACTCCCTCTCACAAACATAAACACATGACTCCAGCAATTCACCCCTCTCCCACATGATGAATTTTCCCCCCGCTACATTATTCATAACTAAATATAGTGTCATTTCTACCATCTTAAGAAATTTCTTTCTCGTCTCGACTCACCATTCCAGCTATTGCCTCATTTCTCTTCTTTTTGCAGTACAAATTCGTAAAAGAACTAATTATACTGATGTTTCCGACTTGCCTTTCCCAATCTCCCTTGAAACGACTCCAGTCTTTTGCTCCCACCATTTCTTTAAAACTATTCTTCACGAGGTTACCTACTATAGCTGATAATCAGTTTTTAGTATTCATCTTACTTGAGCTATTGAAAGCATTTGATACAGCAAAACTGTGTGTTTCTTATTGGCTTTCCAGGACCTCATATTCTTGGGTTTTTTTCTTCTACATTGCCAGTGATTAGTTTCTTAGGACTTGATCTTTGAATATACCTGCCTTAAAGTCTGCATACTTTCCACAGTGAAAACATCTAGTTTCATGGCATCAGCACCACCTTTCTGTCTCTTTATTTTACCTACCTTTGCATCTATCTACTTACCTCCCTATGTACCTATCATCTCTGTAGATGTATATACCAGAATTCTTTCAAATTCCAAATTCATATGTCTAATTGCTTACTAAAATTTTTCATGTGTATATCTAATAGGCAATTGAATATTGTGTGTACATTTGAGTTCTTAATTTTTCCTTCTCCAACTTGCTCTGGTTCAGTTCTTCTCCATCTCAGTTAAGAGTTAAACCATAGGCTAAACCTTGGGTCCATGCTTGATTGCCCTTTTTCAAATTTTACATTTAATTCATCCACAAATCTTATAGCTCTGCATTTAAAATACATCCAGAATATAACCACTTTTTGACACTTTTTTTGCCAGGACCCTTTCCTAAATGACAAACATCTCTTTCCTGGATTATTGCAATCACCTCTTTGCTTTCTTTTTCCTATTTTCAGAACAATCTCTCTCAAACGTCTGTATAACTCACACCTTCATTGCCTCACCTCCTCATTGAAGCCTATTTGCAGTCTCCTTTAGCAATCCCTATCCCATTGCCTGCCTTGATTTTTTCCCTGGCACCAATCACATTACTTTAAGGCACATAATAGATTCTTATTACCTTCAAGACATGGGCCTTGGTCATCTCTGTGAAAAGACTATGACAAAAATGAACAGATGAGATGAAGTTTTTCAATATTTGGTCTCCTCAGAGAGTACTGGTTATTCTTTCTAAGTAACTTCAGAAATTAGCATTTAACTTAGTAATACTCTAAGTAGTAACTGAACCCTCAGCATATCTTAAGCATTAGGATGAGGTTCCATATGAAATGAATCTCTTATAAGTGAAAAAATTAATCTAGAATATTATTTTATTTGCTGATAATGTTCTTTATCTAGATTCTAGAATATGAGTCAGTTTGGTAGTAATACAGGGCTTTACATAAGTTTTTTCATATTGTTATGAGAAAACTAGAAAACATTCATATTGCTTCATTCAAGATTTTTTACCTCTGTCTCTCAGGGGAAAAGAATTGAATGATGAAGGGTGTTTTGGCCACCACTCACGTCTGCTAATTTCAGGAGGATATCTGTTAATCTTCCTAGCTCCCTTGACTAAAATTTTCATCTTCCTTCCGGTCTTAATTCAATTTTATGACAAGTTGGACATGATTTGTCTTAACACTTACATTCCCCCGTCAAGGCAAATGCAGTCTGCTCCAACATACAGTCTCTTTTGGACAATATTTTAACTATAATTTATTCTACATACCCCTATGACTTGGAAATCTCTGGGGACCTTGAATGCCTGGATTGGAGGCAGATGTGATGATGAAGGCCTTCTTGGACTCAATAGCTAATGGGTGAATTGCTTACCATTCTTACAGAGACAGCAACATTAATCCAAATTGAAAAATTCATCACCAGCATTTATGGTTCTGAGTGGTAGCATATGGTGTTAATCTGGAGAGTTTTACCTTTACTGTTACTCTTGTAGGCCAATGACCTAAATATTATTAAAGTGAGAGAACCTCACTTTTAATTACTAACCTTATGGTAGCTCTTCTGTAGGACAGAGAAACAGTGTTTCTTCTGGATTTTAATTCTGGGCATAGGTATCAACATTTGTATTGTAATTTAATCATTAAAGAAGGAGGATGAGAAGTCTTAGATAAACATAGGTACTTTCAAACCCTATTAGTGACCACTTATCAGTTTTTTTCTTCCCATAATGATGCCATTTCCTAAGATAAATTGAATAAAGACATAACACCCTCACCTATTGAAATTACATATAAGACTTATAATACACTTGGAAATATCACCATTTTATGTTTTATGGACATGTCTGAATTTAGGAAACAACCAAAGCCATACTGAACTGTGTTCGGTGAATCACTGAATGAACAATCTAGGAGATAAATATGAACAGCTATTGGGTTGGCCAAAAAGTTCGTTCGGGTTTTCTGTGAGACGTCGTACAGAAAAACCCAAATGAACTTTTTGGCCAACCCAAATAGATGTTTTTATACATGTTTTTCTGAAGATGACTCCTTAAAATTTATTAAGCTATAGCCTAATCATCAGAATAAATATTTTATTAATTAGCCTATTGTGAAGCAATGCATTCATACAAATTTTCAGTCTGGCAAGTTTAATAGTTTCACAGTAATATATAGTCACCCTGAATGTTTTGGAAAAGAGCGTTCAAAGATGTCTTCTTAGGATCAATACATGTATTATAATAATGATAGCTAATATTTGTTAGTAGTTTTCATGAACGTGACAATCTTGCTCACATTTTTATAAGCATCATTTATTTTTTCTTTCAATAAACATGTATTGAATGCTTATTCTAGGTCAAATACTGTTCTAGGAACTTGGGATACATCAATAAACAAATAAACATAAATAAAGTTCCCTGCTATCACAGAATACTAGAGTGAAGGAGACTTTCAGGAAAGAATAGACATAGACTGTAGTAGGCTAGTTAGATTACAATACTGTTATGGGTTGAATTGTGTCCCCCTAAAATTCATATGTTGAAGTCGTAAGCCCCACTACCTTGAAATATGGCCTTACTTGGACATAGGGTATTTACAGAGGTAAGCAAGTTAAAATTAACTTACTAGGCTGGGCTCTAATACAATATGACTAGTGTTCTTATAAAAAGGGAAAATTTGGAGATATACATGCACATGGAGAGAATGCCCTGTGAAGACGAATTCTTCATAGATTGTTTCCACAAGCCAAGGAACACCAAAGGCTGTCAGAAAACTACCAGGCAAGAAGCATGGAACAAGTTCTCTGTTACAGCCCTCAGAAGTAACCAACCCTACAAAGGCCTTGACCTCAGACTTCTAACTTCCAGAACTGTTAGACAATAAATTTCTGTTTTCAAGTCATCCATTTGGGTTACTTTGTTATAGCAGCCTATTAAACTAATATAAGTATGTAGGATCATATGGGAGAATGTCTTTTAAAGATGGCCATCAACAATTCCTGTTCTCTCCATTGGTACATGCTACTCTTCCCATCATGAGGTGGAGTCTATTTACCTTTGTAGCTGGACTGGGCACGTGACTTGCTTTGAACAATAAAGTGAGTTGAACGTGAGACTGTGCCAGATTAGTACTAGGATTAGTCTATAAAAGACCTGATAGGTTCTATCTTTGCTCTCTAGGAATCCAGCTGCCATGCTTTAAACTAAAAGCAGGTGTAGACTTCTAGAGGAGGAATGGTAACATGAAGGATGACTGAAGCATCCCAAGTGCAACAAATACCAACTGACAGATAGACCAGTGAGGTGGTCTTTCACATTCCAGCTCCCAGATGACTCCCATATGAATGCAGCTGCAGAAGCAACCTGAGCCAGCACCACACAGAGCAGAGGAACTGCAGAGCTGAGCCCTAACTAATGCACAAAACAATGACAAATGCTACATCAGTTGTCATTTTAAGTTTCTACGTTTTGGGGTGAATTTTTACACAGCAATGTATCATTGAAAAATAGATTAAATTCTAAGGAAAAAGATTTTTAAAAGTAAAGTGAAGGAACTGAGAGAGAGTATTTGTGTGTGGTAGTCATAGTGGGGGAGGGGAGGGTGCTGTGATCCTCACTTAATCCTCACAACAATTGATGAGATAGATATAATTAATATTCCATTTCCCAAACAAGCAAATGAGGCTTACAGAGCTTAAGCAAAGTGTCCATTTTTACCCTGTGAAGTCCTGATTCACATTCAGGGCACCTGTCTAAAACACTCTACCAAATAAATTATTGGGAGTGAAGGAGAATAAATCATTGTTGGTGACAGAATGTCATCAGAGTGAATTTTGCTCTCCTACATAACAGCCTAGAAAATATTTTTAAGAGAAAAATTTCAAGGAAAGTGTGATGGTTAATTTTATGTGTCAACTTGACTAAGCCACCATTATTCTATGTCTATGAAGGCATTTCTGGATGAAATTAACATTTGAATCTGTAGACTGAGTAGAGCAGATTGCCTTCCCTAATGTGGGTGGACCTCATCAAATCCGTTGGAGGCCTAAATAGAACATAAAGGCTGCCCTCTCACGAGAAACAGAGAATTCTCCCCACCTTACTGCCTTCAAGTAGGAGCTTTTTTTTTTTTCCTGCCTCTGGACTTGAACGAAAACATCAGCTCTTCCTGAATCTAGAACTTATTGGCCTTTAAACTGGAACTACACCATCATCTCTCCTGAGTCTCTGCTTGCTGATTGAAAATCTGGGGCTTATCATCCTCCATAATTGTGCAAGCCAGTTCCTTAAAATAAATCTGTAAATATGTGTCCTTTGATTCTGTGTCTCTGGAAAACCCTGACTAATATAGAAGGTATTTTTCCATTTTTTCTTATCAAAAAATTAAAAGATACCTAATAAGGTTGAATAGAATGTCAGCGCTTCCATGCTAAAGATAAAATGCAGTTGGTATTTGTCTGAGAAAGAAGCATTGCTTTTGTTATAGATGATGGGTGAATATGACATCTGGGGTTTGGAGAGCCATTTTAGAAACTTAGTCTAAAATAACTTTTTAAAAAGCAAAAAACACTAAATCTCATGGGAGGAGCTGACTAATATAGATATGGTATAGCACACTGAAAGGCTACATGAGACTCATTAGATCCAAATTGAGCTTTCTCCCTAGATTTCTTTATAATGTAGAAGACTTAAAAATGATATATTCATGAAAAATTGGAAAAAGAAAACAGCATCAAGAGAAATGAACTATATATAACTACACACATTAGACATCTTGCATTTCTTTTATCATGGAGTGTGTTCTTTCATAACATGATAACTATATTTCTAGGTAAAATTGCATAAGAAAAAATATATTTTCCGCATGAGAAGATAAAATTATTATTCCCATGTCCTCTGGATCCAGATCTTGATTATACTGCAGTTAGTAATAGTCTGTGTAAGGCAAGTAATGCTTTCTTATTAGTCAAATTCCAATTGTCCTATTCACTCTTTAAAAACTGACACTGTAGGAGAAATGTTTCTACTTAAATTGTGCAGTATTTCCCTGGAAAGGGAAGCAATTTTTCTCCCATACATTTTTAAATAGAATTAGAAAATATATGGTTTGTGTTTTTCAGCCAGTAGTGTTTTCATAAATTGTGTCTTGCAGGGTGAAAATAGACAAACGCTTTGTAATAGAGATTCCTCCTTGATGAAAAGTTTTGTGAATTTTGTCATAAGAGGAAAGCATGTGGGTGATGAAGTAAGAAAGATTCGTGTGGTTTCATTATTAATTTGCTGTATGACTTTGGTCATGTTATACCAACTTTATGAATTAACATTTCTCTCTATTTTTAATAATAATAATAATATCTAATTAGAAGGATTCTGGAATGGTTGAAGGTAGTATATGAAAAATAAGTTCATCTTGAACATTATGATAACATTAGTTATTATCTACGATACCGTTTTTAACATACTTACCATTATTACTACATTTCAGGCAAGCAGAAAAGTGTCAACTATTTCAATAACCTCAGTAGGGAAGAAATAGAAGCACTCATCTGTCCTGAAGGACCTGGCAATGCCTTGGGTACCACATGTAACCACAGATCCATGATATAAGCACTAGTCAGCTTGATTCAATAATTCATACCATCAAGATTGTAAAGACTGTCTCTCATTTGAAGAGTAAACATTTATATAAAATGAGAAATGCAAGACTTGATTTTAACCATGTATTCTATAAATAATTGGGCCATAATAATTCTAATTTCATGAATGTGTCCTGGTAACCCTGAAAGAGTCACTTATCCTTCTGAACTTCTGTTTCTTCACATGGAAAAAGTAGATAATGATGTTAATTAAATTAACATTCATGGACTTCCCTGGTGGCTCAGTGGTTGAGGGTGCGCCTGACGGTGCAGGGGACGCAGGTTCGTGCACCGGTCCGGGAGGATCCCACATGCGGCGGAAAGGCTGGGCCCGTGAGTCATGGCCGCTGAGCCTGCACGTCTGGAGCCTGTGCTCCGCGGCGGGAGGGGCCACAGTGGTGAGAGGTCCACGTACCGCAAAAAAAAAAAAATTAATATTCATATTATAAGACTGCTATAAGCAACCAATAATACATATACACATACACATGTACATGAACACATGTATGTGTTTTATAACTACTTGTAAAAGTAGTTGTACAAACAAAGCTAATGGAATAATATAGCAATTATATATAATACAGGAATGTATTCATATTATATGAATATTCAATGCATGAAAGTTAAATAAAATTCAACAATATAAACCATGAGTTTAATTAGCTGTAAAGTTATGATTCTTATAAGAAATAAACACAGGGTTTCCATCACATTTTTCTGTAAAAATGTTTCCGGTGGTACTCTGATCTTCGCATTATGCTTGCAGATACTTATATTTCAGTCCATTAAAAAATTATACTTTGATCCAGATACATTATTATGAGTTGTTAATTTGCCTTATATACTCAGCCATGTGTGCAGAGACTGTGACATTTTTTCAGCAGGACAATCTTTGCACTCATAAACAGTGATAGTTCTTAAAAATGACACTACTGTGACAATGTTACTGGCCAGATACTAATCCTTACCACATGGAAAGTTTCAACCTAACCAAAGATTTTATCATTAGCCTTCATACCATTTTGAGAAAAATATATAAAAATTCTGACACCCATCTAAATAAATTATACATATATGAGCAAATGTGGAAGCCATTTACTCTAGTACAAAAATCATCATAACTATATCCAGATAGAATTTTGTAACCTCTAACCAAAATTGTGCAATATGTTTTACCTGGATCTTTTTTTCTTCTTTTTTAAGCCTGGCAAAGATTGTTTCTGTAGTTACATGTAAATTATTAGTCCAAGCAAATCTGTGTCCCAGTCTTTGAAAGTCCCTTTTGGATAAAGTTTTCTTAGCAATTTAGTTTGATATAAGTTAAGATCATGGTTAGCTTGATATAAGCATGGTAGTTATTGTGAGGAATAAAATAACAAGCTTTTAAAGCAGCCTGAACTGCGCCTAGTACATAATCAGAACTGAATAAGTTATAATTTTTATTATTAATGAACCAAACTATACTGCAAAGGCTAGAGGGGCAAATTTCCTCATGTCCACCAGGCCTTGCTGTGTTTAGGATATCAAAATATCTTAAATAACACTAACTATGAAACTGAGGCTTAGTTTTTTTATATGTTCAAAGTGATTCTAGGAAGTGTTTATGATGATGCTATTTTTCAAAACAAACTGAGGCCCAGAGAGGTTAAGAAATTTTCCTGAGATCACAAAGCTGGAGAGTAGTAGAGATGGCATTAAACTCATGCTTTCTACTTTGTATTTAATCTCTTTGAGTAATTGATCCAAAATAGGTGTTACTTATGGGCACGACCCAAATTCCTAGGAAGGCTTGTTCAAGAAGAAGATTCATATGATGATTTCAATATAGCAAAGATAGCTTTAGAAAAGAATAACTGAATTATGTTTACATTTCTCTTTAATAAAGCAGGATAAAGAACTGGATTAGTCAGCTTGTTGTACGTTGTGCTGTGTAGTAAACGATCCCTAAAATATGAGAGACTTGGAAAACAAAGATCCATTTCTTGTGAAGTGTAGAGTTGGTTTCAGTTATGTTCTGTGTTTACTCCTTTTACTATCCAGGTTAAAGAAACAGCCCTCCTACTAGACTTGTCCATTCTTGTGGTAGAGGGATAGAAGAAGGCTCTGGTGGAGACTCAAGATGTTTCATATGGCTTCTGCTTGGACATGGCACAAGTAAAGTCTTCACATTCTATTGGCTAAAGCATGTCAACGACCATACCCAAAGTCAGTGACACATGGGCTTATATTCCTCCCACAGAAGACATATTTAGACAGAGGTATCTAACTCTCTGACCAAGAGAAAGGAGGGAAGTGGATTTACAGGGTAGTAGAGAATAAATGCAAGTAATGATATTATCTGCTGTAGTGTTTATCATATCTTAGATTTTTTTCATAACAAAGATGGATAGTGTTTAGGAAAAACTTATTGTTTTCCTTTACTCTCATACTACTACCATACTCACAACACTTCTGAGCCAGATGTCGGGTTTTTTTTCCCTACAAAGTAATTATCCACAGCACCAGTGGGATGTCCTACAATTCAACTCAATTCTTACACTAACGAGAGTTAGCACAGACCCCACAGGTTAAGGACGCAGTCCCATAAGTCTCCTCTCCCCACCTCAGATGTCAGTTGCAACTTCTGGTTTTCACCTATGCTTCTGACCACTGGCTATGAATCAGAGTTTCCCAAGATCCCCTCTTCAGAATCAATTATGTGAAAGAACAACTCCCAGAACTCAAGGAAACACTTTCATATACCAGCTTATTAGATAATAAGCGTTATGATAAAGAATATAGTTGAATAGCCAGATGAAGAGTTATGTAGGGTGAGGTGTGGAAGGGTCCCAAAGATAGGAAGTGTGCACCATCTCCCTGGAATATAGATGTGTTTACCAACCTGGAAGGTTTCTGAATCCTATACTTTAGGGATTTTAATGGAGGCTTCATCATACTGACATGATCAATTATCAACTCTACTTCCAGCCTCTCTCTCCTCTCTGGAGAATCAGAGGTGGGAATGAAAGTCCCAAGCTTCCAATCATGGCTTGATCTTTCCGGTGACCAGTCTCCATCTAGGAGCCCACCAACAATTGCCTCATTAGAACAAAAGATGTTCCTCTCACCCAGGAAATTCCAAGGCTCTTAGGAGATCTCTGTCAGGAACCAAGGTCAAAGACTAACCATTAGAACAAAAGATTTTCGTAGCGTTCTTATTTACAAGAGTTTTAGGAGCTCTGAGTCAGTAACTGGGGCAGAAATATATATATTTCTTAGTTTTCTTATTATTTCACAGACAGAAAATTGTTTCTGGAAAGGCTTCAAGTAAATATAAATTTCAGCAGGAGAAAGAGTAGTGGGAAAGGGATAGTGGTGGACATAAGGCTTTAATCTTCTCAAGCTCCTAAAATATCTCTATTAACTTTAATGGGCTTCCGCTAGGAAGAGATTGCTTATCATAAAATCAGTGCTCTGGATTTTTTAAAATAGATACATGAATAAATGAAAGAATAATTAACAAATCATTCTTTTAAACCAGATACATTTTAATGGAAAATGAGAGAGTACTAATTATGTGAAAAGCAAAAAAATAACTCTGTATGATGTTGCTATCTAGATCCTTACCTATTCCCTATAGCCTTTTACCTAGCCTCTGTAGATCAAATCTTTGCTTCTGTCCTCACCCTATTCTATAATCAGAGTTTCCCTTTTTAAAACATGATTGATCACATCTGCTCTAAATTCTTACATTCTTTACGTTAAGTTTACACTCTTTAGCTTGGGGCGGAGGATCTATAATGAGCTGCCTCTAATTTACCTAAATGGTTTCATTTTTAACTTCTTTCCACATGCATCTTGGGTTTGAATTAGATAGTCTCTTGAAAACGGCATGTGCTACCTTTCTCTGGTGTTTCAATGTGATTGTTCCATCTGCCTGGAAGAGGTTTCTTCACCTTAATCTAAATAATAAGCTATTCAAACATCAAGACTGCCTGTGCCATCTTCTTAACAATGTTTCAATATTTTTTCATTGTTTTAAAATCATAATTTTAAAATGTACTTACTGAAAAAATTAGCAATGCAGAGATATACAAAGGAAAAATTACAAATTTCTGTCACCTCTGATGACAACTTGAAATTATAATGGAATAATCACAGTTTAGACATACAAAAATGGAGTTGGGGAGACATTGAGGATCTGGTCTCAAACATCTCTCTGCAGCACTGAAAACTTGATTTTTTTTTTAACTGTCCCAGGCCCAAAGACCCCTGCCAGCGCAAACTTATGGTCTCATGGTTTCCCTTTGTAACTATGCAACCAATTTCAAAAACAACCAATCCTTATTTAGCAAGCACCCTTACTTCTTGCCAGCTCCAATTATAATTCTCGATAAATAACTCATGTAATTAACCATATTCAATGCTTTATTTCGCATTTTCTCCTATAAGGCTCACAACATCTTGGTTTTACTGTTTCCTAGATGACGCTTCTGTCTTAGTGAGGACATTTGATATTTACAAGGGCACAGGATCAGGATATGTCAGAGCCAGGGTTTATACCTAGGTCTTTCCACAATTTCACACAGCTTCTTTTGACATTTTTATTTGTCAAAAAAGTAAATACTGAACCATCTTAAAAGATCTCAGTTAATTAACTCTACTTAGCAAATAAAAGACAAAATCTACCCTATCTCAGTAAGGTAGACATGTATCAATAGGTTAACAGAGACCTAAGTGATATTAGCATTCTTCTGGGAGATGAATTAAAGTGCTCCCCACATGTTTTCTCTGCCACACATGTAGAAAAAATCTTAACACCTAGTGGTTTCTGGCTAGAACTTGAGCATTACCGGACTCCCAAGAACATTGCACCTTGGTCGTGTATGAAGATAAGATTGGAAACATCTATAATTTGTGTTGTGTGATGTCCTAGCTAACTGGTTCACCATTGTGTTTTAGTTCCAATACAGTTACTGAGTACAAATCAAGGATTCAATAAATATTTATTGAATGAGTTTGTTGAATGGACTCTGTTTTTTTATGAAAATGTGTTAAAGAAATGTCTCATTCTGTGGTATTATATATCTGTGCCATATAAATGATATTTATTTATTTAATCATTCTTGTGATTCAACAGTTATTGACTGATACCTTTGCTGTTCCAGATTCTATACTTTCATGGAGCTTATCTTCTGTGTCTTCTTTATACTCTTAAAATTATCTAGTTCATTGTTATACAAAAGTCTTTACCATGTTTATGATTTTCATTATACCAATGTATTTTAACTAAATCAACCCCTTTTTAATTCAATAGTTTAAAGATTGCATCATTTTAACAAAATGTAATATCCATGATGTCACAACTTTTATGTGGTAATTAATTCTTTCCAATAAAAAATTAAAATATATTATTAATATAAAATATTCATTAATTTATCACTTGAAATGATTGCACAAAAAACCTAATAGGTTTAAGTGTATGGTTTAGAAAATCCTGTTCTAGATTTACCCCACACTTTTAGAGCTAGGACATTAAAAACTGTGGTGGAGAACTGACACAATGAAGACCAAAGATGTAGTTCATGGCAGTAAAAGCCAAAACACAGGCTTTCTTTTATGAATAAGATAATAATGCCATATGTACCTCATTTTAAATTAGAAACATTATAATGCATCTTCCATTTCTCTCATATTTCAGCACACTATTTTTAGAAACAGTTTTATTTTTTCTTCCAGTTTTATTGAGAAAATTGATATACAGCATGGTATAAGTTTAAAATATACAGCATAATGATTTGACTTACATACATCATGAAATGATTACCAGAATATGTTTAGTGAATACCTATTATCTCATATAGATAAAAAATAAAAGAAAAAAATTTTTTCCTTGTGTTGAGAACTCTGAGGACTTACCCTCCTAACAATTTTACATATAATATACAACAGTGTTAATTATATTTAGCATGTTGTACATTGCATCCCTAGTACTTCTTTATCTTACAACTGGAAATTTGTACTTTTTGGCTACCTTTATCCAATTCCCCCTCTTCTTAGCTACCCACTTCTGGTAATTGCAAATCTTCTTTTCTATGAGTTTGTTTGTTTTTGAAGGATAATTGACCTACAACATCATGTTCCTTCTTAGTGCATGACATAGTGATTTGATATTTCTATATATTTCAAAATGATCAATATGATAAGTCTAGTTACCAACGGTCACCATACAGAGATGTTACACTGTTATTGACTATATTCCCAACATTGTACATTTTTATGTGACTCATTTATTTTGTAACTGTAAATTTGTGCCTCTTAATCTCCCTCACCTATTTCTCTCGTCCCCAACTCTTTTCTTTTTGGGTAACCACCTATTTATTTTCTGTATCTGTGACTCTTTCTGTTTTGCTATGTTTCTTCATTTTTTTAAGATAATATATATAAATTAAATTATACAGCATTTGTTTTTTCTTTTTTTTGGTCTGATTTATTTTACATAGCATATTACCCTCTAGGTTCATCCATGTTGTTGCAAATGTCAAGATTTCATTCTGTTTATTACTAATATCCATATATATATATATATATATATATATATATATATATATATACCACATCTGTACTCAACTATCAGTAGGCCCTTAGGTTGATTTTATCTTGGCTATTGTAAATAATGTTGCATACATCTTTTTGCGTTAGTGTTTTCATTTTCTTCAGATAAATATCCAGGAGTGGAATTGGTGGATTGATTGGTAGTTCTGTTTGTTTGTTTGTGTTTTAGGGACCTCCACATTGTTTTCTATAGTGGCATCTCCAAGTTACAGTCTCGCCAATAGTGCACAAAAGTTCCCTCGTTCTCCACGTCCTCACCAACATTTGTTATTTCTTGTCTTTTTGATAATAGCCATTCTGACAGGTGTGAGGTGATAACTCATTGTGGTTTTGACTTGCACTTCTCTGATGATTAGTGATGTTGATTTGCACTTTCTTGATGATTAGTGATGTTGGACATCTTTTCGTGTGCCCATTTTTTTAATTGGGTTGTTTGGCTTTTCTTAGAAATAGTTTTAGAAACCATTATAATTTCTAGGGACTTTCTTGAATTTATATTATACTGTGATAAACTATACTATACTGTATTTAATATATACAGTACTATAAAGTAAATTCTCTGCAGTTTTAAAAACTTTGTGGGGGTTTTGACCTAATAATGTTAACCAACTGTGCGTTCTATGGTCTGGCTACTTACCAGCTTTTTAACATTGGAAAATTAATTTAACTTTACTGGCCTTCTATGTCCTCATCTATAAAAAGGGATAATAATACTTATCTAGAGGCATAGCTGTGGTCATAAAATAAAATAATTGATGCTGGGCATTTCAACTTGGCACATAGTAATTGGATATGTTGAGTATTCAACTTATGATGAATGCTATGACTCTTCTTCCCCGAAAGCTCTATATTTACACATAAAATAAAAATTTTGAATACAAATGTCAGTATTTTTTCAGACCTCTGAAAACTTACCCTTCTAGCTTAAGTAGAGATCTACTGATATTTTTAAGGGTCCAAGTATTAAGGAAAAAAGAATTACACTATTTTTAATCTTGGTGGTTGCAAACAAAACAGTCATCAATTTTCTAAGTCAACTAATTAAATGCAACAGAATTTGAAAAAACAAATGTAGTATACTGAGCAGCAGAAATCCTCCTACAGGAATCTTAATGATATATGACACAAGCACACTTTAAAAATATATGGTGCAAGTATATTGTTGATAAAAGAAAATATATTTACTTGGATTATTGAGAACAGAAATATGGAATATAATAAAAGTAGAGAGTGTCAATGAAAGTGGATATAGCATTTCTATGTGTTAAGGGATCTGTTAGATAGAGAAAATGACCTTAGGTATCTGGAGCTCCAGTCTTTTCCTTGTTTATTTACAGTGCTTTCATCACTGCTGAGATGTTTTAGAAGGATAATAGGTAGAGTGAATGTTAGTGACTGGATTATGAAGCCAATAGGTTTCTAAGAACCAACATTTATAGATATGGCACTACACTGATAACAGACACAATTACCTGTTGATGATTGGAGAGGGACAGAAAAGAAATGGTAACAAAAGTTTAAGAAGGTATATGGTGAAAAGAAAAAAGAAATGGAAGCAATGCCTAGACTCATAATGTACTGAGGACAGAGGAATATAAGTAGAAACAGGAGAAAGCTTTGGAACAACTATTTAGTGGGGAGAAAGAGCAAATCAGAAAAAAAAAAAAGAATCTAGAAAGCTTTTGGTATAATTCAACCAAGCCACAGGGAATTCATAGATAGAAAAGGAAATGAACTTTAAATGGAAGCAGAAGAATTCAACTTGATAATCATTCTCTATCATCTGTTAGAGCATAAACACAGGCATGGGCTTTAGCTAGACTATCAGGTGCAAATACCTGAACTGGAAATGGAGCACCAGTGCATAGATGGACCAAATGAGAAAAGAAAGCATTAAGGATAAGTCCAAACTGAAACTAAAAATACAAGCAACATAGATTGTATTTTTTAAATATAGAAGAAAAAAAGCATAAAGTTACTAATGAATTTAAATTCATCCAAAAATCAACAGCTAACCATGAAAAAGAAAATTATACCAAGATGACAAGTGTTTAAAAGAAAATAGATAAAACAAATCAAATCATAAAATACAGAAATATCTTTTTTGTTTTCAAATACTTTTGGCATGTGTGTTTTTCCTGCTTTCCATTAAAATAAACAGTAATGCTTAATGATACAGTAATTCATTTTCAACAATAAATTTCCCTTCATCTGGATAAAACATATGATACTGAAAAATCTGGTGCGGGTAAATGTGAGAATTTAGTTTCCTTTATACCTAAGATGTGGGTTTTTCCTCTTTGGGATAATTGTGGGGAAAAAAAAGTGGAAATTGGGACTAGTAGAGGGAGCTAAACAGCAGGCAATTTGGAGTGGAGGCTATCGCAATTCTTGGCGAAAGAAGAAAGGAGGTAAGAGGAAGTAAATTCAGCTTTGAACTATACTGTCCCATCTGCTGAGATACTGGGGGAACATATGAATAAAAGGGACTTAAATAGGCAGTGCTTTTGTCCTATCTGAGGCCATAGGAACTCCCGAGAGATGGGAGATCAACATTCTTAAGCATAATGTCAGAAAGCATTGGAATTTTGGATGGACAACCAGATGTAGAAAAAGAATGCTTTTTAATTAAGTGATGTTGATGACAAAGCTCAATGATTTACAAGCAACTTACTGCAGCTATGGAACAAGAAAAGCCTGCAATTGTCACTAAGAGAAGAATAAATAGGAATTAATGGAACAGTACTCAATTTATTGATTAAAATGTACAAGGAATAATTGATATTCTCTTCACTTACTGTGCTATGTAACATTGAGTAATTTAGATAGGTCAAGGAGTGGGCTAGGCAATTTTGATACACTGTCTCTTAATTTTAAAAGTACCATGTGAACCAGCAATCCCACTACTGGGTGTATACCCAGAGATAACCATAATTCAAAAAGACAAAAACACCCCAGTGTTCATTGCAGCACTATTTACAATAACCAGGACATGGAAGCAACCTAAATGTCAGCCAACAGAGAAATGGATAAAGAAGATGTGGTACATATATACAACGGAATATTACTCAGCCATAAAAAGGAACGAAATTGGGTCATTTGTAGAGACGTGGATGGACCTAGAGACTGTCATACAGAGTGAAGAAAGTCAGAAAGAGAAAAACAAATACAATATATTAACGCATTATGTGGAATCTAAAAAAATGGTATAGATGATATTATTTGCAAAGCAGAAATAGAGACACAGATGTAGAGAACAAATGTATGGATACCAAGGGGGAACGGGGTAGTGGGAGGAATTGGACATTGGGATTGACATGTATACACTATTAATACTATGTAGAAAATAGAACTAATGAGAACATACTGTATAACACAGGGAACTCTATTTAATGCACTGTGTTGACCTAAATGGGAAGGAAATCCAAAAAAGAGGGGATATATGTACATGTATAACTGATTTATTTTGCTATACAGTAGAAACTAACACAACATTGTAAAGCAACTATACTCCAATAAAAATTAATTAAAAAAAATAAAACTACCATGAGGTAACTTAAACTCTGAGAAATTAAGTGACATATTAAAATCATAACCTGACAAGTGACAAACACACGTGACAATAACCGTTGAAATTAATTCATGTCTGATACTGAGATAAGTTGATTATCTATATTATCTTATTTAACCTTTCTATTAACCTTGTAAGAGAGATATTATCATTCCCATTTTATAAAAAAGGAAATTGAAGCTCATAAAAACTTACAAGGATCACACAACCAGTAAATGGCAAAGTTTGTTATTTACACCCATGCCAACAAAAGATATAATTCCACCTTTAATGTTTTAATTATTGCATCAGTCACATTTCAATCAGAAAAGCAAAATCACTGAGTGATAAATAATGAGGATTTTGTTTACTGACTATACTATACAATTTGGGTCGGGGACTGATTAAGAAGATCATCTCCTTTGTATTTCGTATTGGTGGTCATGGACAATCCATTGGTTAGCTGGGCCAGCAGATGGAAAGAAAAACCCAAGCAGAGAGAACAAAGATCATGGGAAACCCAGAAGGACAAATAAGAGCCCACTGTCTCTTACCATCTCCAACCTTAATGGTACAGGTGACCTGCAGGAGAATTTGTCATATTTTGTTATGGAACTGATCATGCACCTGACCCAGGATTTGGAGAAGTTGAAGGGAGAGGTCTGCTGGGAATAGAAGGGGCTGTGGATCTTCGGACAGATCCCACCAGTCAGGTGATCCAGCACATCAGGAAGATGCCTGGTGCCAAGCCCCTTGTACCTGCCTTCCAAGTATAAAACTGACTCTTCCTTCAACTCTTTCCAAAGGTTAAGCAAATCTCACTTGTAGTCATCTCTCCTTTGGAACCACACAGAGAAGGGATTTATGGGAAAAGTAATTCAGTTGAGCTAAGTGGAAACAGTACAAAGTCATGTCATGACAGAGATCTAGTTAGAATGTGGTACAGGCACCCACGTACAACACACCCACAGTTAGGTGTGTGTGTATGCATGTGTTTGTGCATGTTTGTTCACTTCTGATATTGGCCTTATTGGTTTTTGCCCCATTCGTTGCCTCTTTACTCTCACCTTCCTCAGTTCTATCATAGAGCTTTTCAGAAATTCATGATTAAAGTGGGTTTACTGAATATATTTTTAAGAAAAGCCAGAGAGCCATAATAACATTTTGAAGAATATTTTAACAATCAATAGTCACAATGATAATTATTATTAAATTGCCCAAGACAAATCTCTAAACCAAATAATAAATAAAATCATTATGCAGTTTTACTATAGATTCTGGATGTGAAAATGTGACATATTTCAGGACAAGCCAAATCAACCTGTAGTGACTACTTAAAGTACTACCTCAAGACAACTTCCAAGAAACAATTGAGCTCAAGGGGCTTGAAGGCCATGATTCCTTACCAATGTGTTTCACGGACACTCTAATCAAGGAGTAAGGGCACATATCCTGCACATTACATGTGACAGCCATAGTTTAAAACAAAATCACGACATACATATAGCTACCAGCACCCATCTCAGGCCCTGTTTAGCAGTAATTCAAAATCTCACAACTTTGCCACTGTGATTGCTCTATGTGGTGTATAGCAGAGTATAAAAAACGTTGCTTCCTGTGATCTAGATAATTTGCTTCTATTAATGCAACCTAAATTTATCTAAACTGTCCTTTTTTTGCAACCACAGATGACACTTAAATCCCCAGGACTGTGAGTTCATGTTCTGTTTTCAAGCAGGGACTTCATCATCTTATACTTACACAGTTGAATTTCTGAAGCAAAACAAGGGACTCTGCATTTGATATGTTTCCATGTGTTTGTTCTGACTCATTGCTTTCAGCCTGTTGAGAACCATTTTCAGTATTGACTTTGTCATCTGGCTATTTATTAGATGTCCTATCTGTGTAATCTCTAGAACAGCTAAAATGAGTTTTGTTCTCCAAGTAAAACTCTTTATGCATCTCTCTGAAGCTATAAGAACAGCATTCTCTAGCTTGGTTTTCGTACTTCTTGGCTGAACTCTTGCATTTCTTTTTTTAAAAATACTTAGGAAATTTAAATCAATTTTTAGTAATATCCACATCCTGGAGGCTCAAAGTCAGCTTAACATTATATTCTGATGTCCCATATTATATATGGATTTTTGAAGGGTAAGTCCTTTTTTCTTTCTCTTTTGTCCTGTAATGCACTTCCTTCCTTCTTATATGTGTACTTTTTCTCTTAAATTAAAAAAGCTGAGCAATAACTAATTCACATCAAACTTTATGTAAGCTTTCCATCATGTATATAATTAGGGCATTACTTGTATTTACCACACAAGTTTGTTGTGAAGATAAAGGCACAAAATAATTCATATAAGCTACCTTAATGTAATGCCTGGTATGCAGAATATGTTCAATTTATTACTATTTTAACTGCTATTACTATCCATGTGGTTTAATCTGTCCTCCAGATTCCTCTCTGAATTTTTTCCAGGTCCCTTAGACAGTTCACTGCTTAGACAGTTACTTTGCTTCCTGTCAATTCACTTTCTTCACCCCTCATTATATTGGAAGGAAGAGTAGACCAGAGTGAACATGATCTCAGAAAACAAGAAATGTACAAGGTGGTCAACGGCTGACAGGGAGAGATGGTTTTTTGGTATCCAATGATTTTGAGAGGAAGTTATTTTAACTCCATATCAGGCTTTGTGAAATAGGTGGAGGTATTTTGGTCATCACAATATCCAGTGTATTTTTTGTCCAGAAGACAGAAGTACTAAATGCCTTGCACCAAAAAGGACATTTTGCCCCAAATATCACAATGCTCAAATGAAATCAGTGCAATGAGTAACAAAGCAATGAGCAAAAGAATCATGAGGCTAACTCGAGGGGGATATGGAAAAACAGTAAAGAGCTATAAACTGTACAGAAGCATTTTATATGAATCTGAAATGCAATTTTATATTGTAATGTAAAGATGTAATTTTATGTGCCCAAGTTGAAATTATGCGATGCTCTCCACATCGTCAAAATTCATCCAGAATCACATAATTTCCAATCTTACAATTCAAGTAAACAGTATATTGTACTTTAATATTGTCACAAGGAAGTGTCACTTATATGTTAAAGAGAAATACCAATAACAATTGATGGTATTACTTGGCCCACACAGTTACATATCTGTATTGGACCTTCTATAAATGTTTTGATGATTCAAGTTCTGCACTTACATTATTCCCTGTTATTATGATTTAAAATCTTTAAAAAATATCCTCTAACAGTGCCAGGCAAAAGCCAGTGACGATGCACGAAAATGCACTAAGAAATCAATAACCTAGAAGGAAAGTTAAATGACATAAAAATGCCACAAAGAAGCCTAAACAACCTCCAGAACATCACATACCTTTAAGTTAAGAGTGAGTATTCTGACAAGTATTAGAGATAATTCCAAGGAAGCATAAAAGCATCATTAAGCAATTACACCTTTAATTTTCCAAAAATAGTCATATAAATGGGCAAGGATACTGAGAAGATGCTGGCTGCAAGATCAATGCTATTGGAATATACTTCTAACCCAAGTTACTGTCTGTTCTAAGGTACAAAGTATTCTTGATGATGTTAAAGTGGATGGTGTATGTAAATATAAATATTTTTGCAAACATTCACTGTGCTTAGGAAGTATGTCCGTATGCAAATATATATTTCGCTGTTTGTAGATATATGTGCTTTAGAAGACATCTCCCCTTATTTATATTTATTTAATGAGGAAAATAGCCTTAAATCTTTTAGTTCTGCTATTGTTGTATGAATTCAGGAGTCTGACAGGCTTCTCCATTTTACCACTGTGAAACTCTGAGCTATAAATCTCTAAGGTCTGTTTTCTCAAATACACAAACCTCCAGAGTTGACTGGCTAGTAAATGAGATAATGTGTGTTCAGTACTTAATGTAGCACAGGCTCTCAACCTTTGTCACTTATCATCACAATAACAATAGAAGACTGCTATAGCGCTAACCACATGCCAGCCTCTGTTCTTAACGCCTAGTGTAAACTCACACAGACCTCAGAATACTTCTCCAACTTAGCTACTATATCATCACTCCCATTTTACAGATGAAGGACACTGAGGAACAAAAGGCAAGTTTTGTTAGTCCTCATAGCCAGAAAGTGGCTAAATTGGGGTTTGAACCCAAACAGTCCCATTCTAAAACCTGTGTGCTTCTTAATTAGTGCCTGACATTGACAAGCACTGGCCCTTGGTTTAATCCCAAGGCACTTATAAGCAGAACGTCACTTCAGTCTAGATTTTCTCTCATTATGTATTAGTTGTCCAGCCAGCATTCAAAATGAGACCAATTTAGATATTCAGTGAGGACGCTGATGAGTGATTGTCAGCAAAGCAGTCACTAGTTTGAGTTTGGGATGATTTCCTAGCCAGATGCATGCTCCAAAGATAACTATTCATTCCTTTGGTTGTTAAAGGAGAATCGAAAAAAACAAGGACATAAAGTGATGGAACAGGCTCTAAAAAGACATACTCAAAAGGAGAATGATATTCTTCTAACAGTGGTAGAGGTTGGGGTTAGGGGGCACGTTGTAGTAGGCAGGGGCCAAGGAACATCATGATTCTAATGAAATTATAAGATAGCTAAAACTTAAGGCATGAGCGATATGTGCTTGAAAACTGCCTGGCATTTTACTGGAGAGCCTTCTTCTACTGTTAGAGAACATTAAAGCATACAACAGTTGGCCCAGAGCCAAATGTACATAACCATCCCACGTTGTCAGGAATGGTAGGGTTGTTGTTTCTACCTGGGTAGAGCTGACCGGAAAAATGAAATCCTTTAACCACTTTGCTCTTTAAATAGTGTTTGGGGGTTTAGTCTCAGAGTGAACTCTAAACCACCTGTGTTTTTATTTTACTTATACAGAAATGCTCTTTCCAAATTCTAATTAAAATCTGCTGCTTACGCCAGCCTTTAATGTGGTGGTTACAGCCGTGAAGTATGTGATCCTTTAATGTCTTGGTGAGCCACTGCAGTTGTTCAGAGAGAGGAGGAGAATAGAAAGCAGGAAAAGAAGATGTTAATTTGTTTCTGCCTAGTGGTAAATATTTGAAATCATGGAATTTGTATTTTGGAAAGTTTATTAAATATAGAATAAATTGATATGAATTTGACCTCGTTCAGACTTGGAGCTGTTGCAGGCATCATGCATTGTGATATTATGGAAGGCAGATGTTTCTTTTTTTCTAAAACCTCTTGGTATCTCCCTGGCACAATGTTATAAAAATTCTTGAAATCTTTATTTCCTTATTACCTTTATGACCACATGATGCAGAAGTAAGCAACATCCCTGAAAATGACCTGAGTATTAATGAGATGGATTGATGTGGAGGGGAGATCCAGTTCCTGATATCTACAGAGCAATAATCTCAACTCCCAACCTCCCAAGCCATTCAAATTCAGGAGGCTAACAGCACAATGAATGAGAGAAACCTGAGTTGAAATCTTGGTTTGGCTCCATTTCTTGCTAGCTCTGAGACTCTTCGAAGTTTTCTTAACTTCTCCGTGGTTATGAAACTACATAAAAGTGTTAAGGATAAATAATATAACATGTATAGAGTTCTTAGTGATTCTCAATAAATAGCATCCTTTTTGGTTTAGCTCAACACTGCCTCCTCAGTGAAGTCCTGACTGAGGACCTGCCCCCTGTGGACATTCATTCCTCCATGTCCACTTCCTGTATTGTTTATAATGTGTAATTTTTAACAAGACAGCAAACCTGATGCTATGGTCTAAGAGTCTCTGCTAAGGAGAGCAGCACTGCTGTTCATTTAATTTCTGTGAAGTACAAAAGAAAATATGCTCCCCCCATCCCCCCAAAAAGAGATTAAACTTGCAATTTAGACCAGGGGTTAGCCAGCTAGGACTCTTGGACCAAATCCAGCTGCTGCCTGTTTTTGTAAATAAAGTTTTATTAGGAAACAGCCATGTTCATTCATTTACATATTATCTATGGCTGCTTTAGTGCTACAACAGCAGAGTTGAAAAGTTACAACAAAGACCATATGACCTACAAAGTCTAAAATAGTTACTATCAGGCTATTTACAGAAAAGTTTGCTGACTCCTTGGGGCAAACGATTCTATTTAACATTCTACTCTGAGTTTAGGTCCCAGGGTGAGTCTAATAAATTATGTGAATCTGTAGTTGTTAGTTTCAGTTCTATTCTATAGCTCTAACTGGGATTCTAATGTTCAAGGTAAAGCAAAGATTTTTTTCCTACGCACTGACTATCAAACAGAAATCAGCTTCTTCATCTGGTGTCAATAAAAAACCAAAAACCTGTCCACAGCATAGGAAGGAAATTGACAGTTGAATGTATTGAAAAATGGCTTGTTGGTCTACAGCATGTCATTTCTCTGAGGAAATGTAATGATAATTTCAGCACTAAAGGTATTTTTACCTTAGGCACTGGTGTTTGAACCTGGCCCATATACCCTACCACCAACTTAAGCTGTGACTAAACTGTATAATATAACACTTCACAGTTCCCTTCAGCTTTCTCTTTAGATGTTTTGCAGAATTTTGAATTTTGTTGCTGCTGGGGGGTTTTTGCGGGGAGAGGGTGGGGGTTTTGGGGGGTTTTGTTGTTTGGTTTGGTTTGGTTTTTTAAGTTCTACCCTGTCATCCAACCACTACCGTAAATGCTTCTGATCAAAACAGATTTCCTGTTCCAGTTAAGTCACTCAGTTCAGTTCCTACAAGCATGCTGGCTCTCATATGTATATCTAGGCCTCGGTCTTGCTTCTCTTGCTTGGTGTAGCAGATACTTCTGGGAATCTCCCAATATCTGCCCAGCCCATCTTTCAAGGAAATAGCATTTTTATTAAGGCACATGCCTCGCCAGCCTCCTTTCTAGCTTAGTATGGTCATGTGATTAGGTTTGCCTGAAGTAATGTGAGGGGAAGTAACAGATGCAACCTCTGGGTCATGCTCTTATAGGGAGAAGTCATGCTTGCCCTTTTGCCCCTGCTCATCTTGCCCTCTTCTGCTGTGTGGATTGTGAATGTAATAATGAAGTATCTTGAACAATACATAACTATTCTAAGGATACTGGGGAAGTAAAATAGAGAGACTCTGGGCTCCTGACATCACAGAGCTGCTGGAGTACCCATAACTATTATATGCAGGGGAAATATGCTTTGGTCTTTTAGAAACTGTGTATTTGGATCTCTCTTCTATGCAGTAATTCCTGTTTCCTAAGGAAAACCCAGTCACTAATCTCATAGAGTATATAGCCAAGTAGTTGAGGTAAATGTTTATCAACTTATTATACCAACGAATATACAATTTAAATGTGAATTTATGAGGGAACTTTATCTTATAAAGGCATATTATTTAAAATAATCTGATCAATCTAGGGTGAGAGGAGAATATGAAATCCTCTTCTGAAGTAGTGACTTAGAAAGTTTTAGAATTTTATACATATTCCTCAGGGACTTTGCACTTGATATTTCCTCTGCCTCGTAAGCTCTTCCCCAATATATAGCATGTACGCTATAGCGTAGGTCTCTGCCTTTAGGTCTCTGCCTGAGCATAACTTGATTAGAGAGGGCTCCCTAATGTTACATGGAAGCATTCACTGCACTGTTAACCACCTTAAATACTCTATATTCATGTCCTTACTTTGTGCCTGTCCCTTCACACTCATACACACACACACACACAGACACACACACACACATACACACACACACACACACACAAAACCTCCAGACAAGTGTATTCTGCATCTGTTTTATTAACTGCTCTTTCTCTGGTGTGAAGAAAAATGCCTGGCAGAAAGCAGACCCTTGATAAAGTTTTGCTGAGTAATTGAATGAATCAATGAAAAGCCAAGGAGACCAGAACCAGTGGAGCAGAGATAGTAAGGCAGTGGTACGTGAGATGGGCCTGGAGAGGTAGTTCCGCCAGGGTGTGAAGGGCTTTGCAGGTCACATGCAGTGTTTCGTCTTTTTGCCAAGAGCATTGGTAGACACTGAGGGGTTTTAAAGGGACCAGAGTACTCCATGATCAGATGGGGGAATTTGAAGAGATCATTCTCTCTGCAGTATAGAAAACAGATAAGAAGGAGGTCTGAGTTCATTAAAGGAGAACGGTGATAGAGTACTGCAGTCATTCAGGGGAGAGATTATGGGTAGCATAGCAAGGCTGGGCTTTGGAAACAGTGCTGGTCATTTTCCACGTTGCTCTCACTTTCATTCCTCACCCTTTCTCTGCTCTGCTCTGTACTAGAACAGACCTTCATGGATAGGCTCTGTGTTCCAGGACACCTTGCTAGCTGGCTCCTGGCTGGGTTCACCAATGGGAAGCAGCGGCAGGAGACTTCACAGTGACAGAGAGGGAGAAACAAGATATCTTTCTCACTTCTTCAACTAATCAATCACCTCTATTATATTACCTATTTGGGGAAAAACTCAGAACTTTTTCTGTTTCATTGACTGGACTCTGACAGATACAGTTCTATATATCCAGCCACATCAATACATGTGTCAAAAATTATTAGTATAGAAATAATAATATAATTATTGTTATAGAAATCATTATATTTTTCATGTAGCACCATCTCCCCCAAGAATGAAATGCTACTTTTAAAATGGTAGCTAGCATTACAAGCTTCTTGGAAACAAGGCTTACATCCCTTTATCGTCTTATTTTCCACGCGCCAGGTCCAAGTTTGCATTGCTTCGAGCCCAGAGCAATGTCAGAGTTACGATAACGTTTTGCACATGGACGCTTAGAAGCAAAGGTTGCAGTTGTTGACTTTCTTTTACTGACATCTCTCTGAATAAAATGGAATTGTCTTACATGTTTTTCTATTTCCCATTAAAAAGATAGATATTATTACACCATATTTCTGCTGCAAATGAGCTTAATAGTGGTTATCACAGTATAGCACTGGTGTGGCCCAGCTGCTATTGTTTTTATTGCACTATTCCAGTGCCTCGGGGTAATTACCTTTGAGACCTCAAATGCATTCTCATACGTAAAACCCATTCTTTCCAGTTCAGTATTTTGAGGCATATATCCTCAGTGTTTGTTTTATTTTCTCCTGTTTATTCATCCACAATGACCATTTTGTAATCAGCTTTAGATGTTCTAATATAATCCTCAAGGAGCACAGCCAAGGGCACACAAAATGAACTCCGTGTCTTTCAGAGCTGGAGAGGAATTTAGCACTTTGGCAGGAGTTTGGGACTATGTGGGAGCCATGAGTGATGATTCTAGCTCCTGCCTTTGCATGCATTAACTGCTGGTCGCCTCTGAATAATTGGCTAAGAATATTGGTTAACACGTCATGTGAAAATGTATGTGGCAGTGCCTGTCTCCATCATCCCAGGAGAACATCTGTCCATTTCCTAAATCTAATCTGGCTCTCCTCGGTGTGACTGGCAACCTGTCCCAGCGAGGCCCTTTGCTACAAAGCAGCGATGGGGAAGTTTGGGTTTGAGTTGTGTTGGCAGGTTTTGTTGAAGCACTTTGGAGAGTAATTTTACAAAATTTGCCTGCTGGTGATATTAGTCCTTTATTTTTGTGAAAGTCAGAGGGAAAAAAAACCACAACTCTTTCTGTGCATTGAAATTGTTTTGGAAAGTAGCTTGTTGGTTCTATTCAGGAATTCTGTAAATGTGTATTGAGTTCCCCCGACCTGGAGGCATGACCCATGCTCTAGAGGAATTATTTTGCAAGGGGACTCTAATATTAAAAGAAAAAAAAAAAAAGATACGTGCTCTTATAGTAATGCACACAGAGTATCCTGAGGGAAGAAGTCATTGTGTCCATATGGAGAAAAAGGACAGCTACAGAAAAATCCAACAAATTGAAAAATATCGTAGCACAATTTTATTAAAAGGAAATAAAGTACAAGGTGTATGACCTGATTTGAGATTACAAATCAATGGTAAACTTAGAAGTTGCAGCCCAAAGAGCCCATATTGTTTTGTTTTGTTTTACTTTGTTTTGTTTTTCTTTGCTTTGTTTTGTTTTGTATATACCAGCCTTACACGAATATGCCATAATAATAATCACAAAGCTATTGGCTCCTCTTTGAGAAACACACACTGACAAAGATTGACTTCACTGCTGGAGGGGCCATATGGAATAATTCACCTCTGGGATCACCCACCTGTATTTCCTACTAACCTTGGGAACTTCTCCTACATCATACACTTTCCTGCCCATTTGTTCCCTTCATTAATTATCTGTTCTGAACTTCATTAATTAACTTCATAAATTATCTGTTCTGAATCCACCAAGTAGGATTTTTCATCAGCTTTGCCTGAAACTTTAGAGTCTTCAGCCCAAATTTCTGTGATTTTCCAGACCTGGCTCTCTGATCCCCAAGCCTTCCAAAGGCGATTTTGGTCTATCTAGCATAGGACTTAAGTTTCTTTTGGTGACACGAGTTATCTATTAGAGGATTCAACTTCTTAAAACATCAGTCTTTTCTCTTCATAGGGATAAATTTCAGGTTCCAGGGTAGATAAGCAGCGAATCAATCCCTCCTCAAAAATGATAGACTAAGAAGTTAGTACTTTGGGGACTGTGATTCCGATTACATTAAAAGTCTTAACATCTTTACAAGGAAAATATTTATACCTACTTCTCCCATTTACGGAAAGAATTTGATAGAGATCCCAAATGAACTTAAAGGTCCACAGACTTCCAGTTGGATATATTAAAAATGTGTTACAGGCTTCTAAGATTGGTTTGTACATGTATTAATTTATAAATGTAATTTGTTACCCACTTTTAATATTTATGTCACTTTTATTAGTGTTGTCATACAACAGAATTCACTCTACAGATGTAGCACAAAATGGCATCATCATTCCTACCGCCTTTTCAAGTTCCTGTTCCAGAGATCCCTCTTAAATTGTTGAAAATGTATTTTTGTTCACTCTCTCTGCATTCACTGGTGGGCCCCTTGCAAAATGTGTTCTACCCCTACCACTCTCCCAGAATTACTGCTTTATAGTGATAAGATATTGCTGCAATCTTAGACATTCTCATTATTTTTAACCTCTCTCCAGCATTCATCACTTGTATCATTCCTTCCCTTTGTAAAGTCACTCCTCCCTGAATCCTCATTTTTGGGTCCCCTACTATAGTAATGTCCCTAGATTCTATTTGAACCCTCTTTTCTTATCTTCCTCTAAATTCTCTTCCTCTGGAATCTCATTCCCATGTGTTCTTTGACATCTTCTACATCGACAACTTCATACTAGTTGCTCTGCCAAGCAACCATCCCCCATTTGTAACTGATTGCCAATCATTTCCTCCTAAACCTCCTGCTGGTATCTTTAACTCTACATATCAGAAAATGAACTTTAACTTTACATATCAAAAAATGAACTCATCCTGTTAATTATAACCAGAATAGCTCTTCTGCCTGACCTCAATTACTTTGACCATCACAATCTTTCTGTCACAAAGCATTGAACCCTGGGAGCTATCAACATCTCTTGTTGTTGTCTTAGTCTAACCAGGGCACTGGGCATGAAGCCCTGGGGATGTTGTCATATGTATGGAATATGTGTCATCCCTTCCGTCCCTTCTGCCTCAATCCAGTTCCTGCTACCTCTCATTACCTCTTAGGTGGGTCATCCCAGCAGCTTTCTAACAACTCTCCTTGTCTATAGACTTCATTCACCTAAACGTCCTACCTAACACTGACAGATTAATTAAGGGAAGCTCAAAATGTTAAAAGGACTTCCCATCACTCTCTAAATTATCTTCTAATCTCTGGCCATAGAGTATTTTCTAGCCCAGTCTTAAAGGCTTCTCTTACATATGCTCTACTTTTGTGCTGAATTGGTCTACTCGCTGAACCACAAAAATGCACTTTGTCCTGTGCCTGTCTTATGCTGCTCTCCCCCTTATAAGCCACACCCCTTATCCTGCTGTCAAAGACTACCCATCCTTCAAAGACTAACTCATATATCACCTCCTTTCTGAAGCCTTTTAAATGTCCACCATCTAACAGTGAACAACCCTTCCTTGAACTGCCATGGCATTCAATATACTTCTGCTACAACCCTACTACATTTTGAAGTTATTTGTATAATTAACTTACTTAGCAGTCTGAATTTTATATTCCTCAAGTTTGAAACCTCACCATGTTCACTTTCATATGAGTAGCAGTACCTGACACTGATCCCCCTTGCTGAGTTAAACGAAGGTGAAAGTTTCCTGATACAAATAAGACCAATGACTATAGTTTTCATAATATTATCTTCAAGTCTTAAGTTTAGTTACAGACCTAATAATTCTAGTATTTTAAAATGATGTTTGACTCATTTTTGAAATTAAAAAGCAGGATGTGATAATTTCATGAGACATAGAGCAACTGTCTTAGAATATGAGCCATTTAATGTAGCCATTGAAGTATCTCACATTTCTCTGGCTAAATAAATTGAAGGCTATTAGCTGATTATGTATAAGAAATGTAGGAAGACAGAGATAAATAGATAGGAAAACACTGTTAATACAGTAAAGAGATAGTCACCCTCAAAACTCATAAAAATGATTCACCTAACTCTTAGTCCAGGGGGCTACCAGTCAAGTCAGGGAGACAGGATAAGGTGTTGGATTGAGTGAAGCTTTGGATGTCTTCTAAGTTTTAGATTTCCATAGAGAAGTATCGGTTGGTTAAAGCACATCATTTTCTCTTCAAAGTGGGTAGATTGCTCATAATGCAAACTGAAATGCCTATTTAAATATTAAAATTTGATTGACTATTGAATACATGAAAGAAATAATAGTTAAGCAATATAGTTAAAAGGTTAACTTGTGGCCCACATGATGCTGAAGTGACTGGCTGATTCTTATAAATAAATTAAAAAATTGTTAGGGACACCAGACAAAAAATAAACTTGTAATTGTAATAGTGTTTCACTGTCAACTTATTGCTCAGGTCTTGCACAGATAGAGTTGAAGGCTGAGATAGGTCATCCCTGCTTTCTATCAAGAATGTGTTACACGTTGCTGGATGTTATCAAGGAGAATCAGAGCCAGACACCAGTTAAAGTGGTAAAGACAGATTTCATTCACTAACTATTGCAATAGGGGAAAAACACATTTCAGTAAAGAACCAAACTCAGTTCCAAATACAATAAGAAGAAGTGGCTATTTATAGCCAAGGAGCAGGATGAGAAAATTACTAAACAAAGTTATCAAGGGTATGGAAATTCTAGCTAAACCAATTTAATAGAATTTTTGCTGAGGGCAGGTCATGATGATCAGATTGTGGGGGGGGGGTGGATTCTTGCTAAACTGACTTAGTATACTGATTCTTGCTCTAATTGGATGAGTCAGGCCAGGGTCAAGGATGAGCTTAGTCAAAAACAGGGCTCAGAGGAGCATGTCCAAAGTTTGGTCAAGGAGAGAATCTTTGTTAGTATCCCTATTCTTTCTACCCTTCAAATGGGAGACAGTAGTCCCACATGGCCCATCCAGAGACATAATAAACTCTTATTAGAGGATGAGAATAATGCCTCAGAATTTTAAATGTCAGATCATGATTTTTTTATAAAAAAAATAAAAGAAACAATATCTTTAGAAAAAATCTAGGGAATTCCCTGGTTGTCCAGTGGTTAGGACCTGGCGCTTCCACTGCTGGGGCCCTAGGTTTGATCCCTGGTTGGGGAACTAAGATCCCTCAAGCTGTGAGGAGCTGCCAAAAAAAAAAAGAAAAAATTCTACCTGATGTTAAATTTCTACTGCTGTTGCAGCAAATTTTCACAGATATAGTAGCATAAACCAAAGGCAAACTTATCATCTCAAAGTTTTATAGGTCAGAAGCCTGACATAGGTCTCAGTGGGCCAAAACAAAGGTGTCATCAGGGCAACAATTTTTTCTAGAGGCTCTAGAGACAAATCTGTTTCCTTGCCTTTTCTAATTTTAAAGGAAGCCCACATCCTTCAGCTCATGGTTCCTTTCCTCCATCTTCAAAGCCAGCAATGGTGGGCTGAGTCTTTCTCACATAGCATCACCCAACCTTATTTCCACCATCACATTTCTTTCTCTGTGTCTTCTCCCCTGACTCCCTCTTCCACTTTTAAGGACTTTGTGATTATATTGGGAACACCAAGATCATCTCCCCTCAGCTGATTAGTGACCTTAATCCCCCTTTGCCATATAACATTATATACTCACAGGTTCCAGAAATTAGGACTCAGACATCTTTAGAGTCCATTATTCTGCCTACCCCCTAACAATTTGTGCAGAGTCTAAATATACAAAATATGCCAAACAATACAAAAAATTAAAAATTTGAAATTATTTTAAATAAATAGAATAGATTTTCATGCTTCTCAGAACAAAATTTCAAATCTCATTTAATATATTCCCTTATACACAGAGTGTAAAAATAAGAGGTAAACCATCTCTTAGAGTTGATAATCTCATGGCAAAAGCATTTCAGGAGACAAGAGTTCTTATTTCAAAAATAAAAAATAAAAAGCCATTACTCCATTTATGAATGCCTATCATTTGTGTTTTGTATGTTCCATTCCTTGTATTAGACTGACTTGCTTTAATTACATTTAATTAGCAGAATCTTTTTGTTTTTCTACCTTGACCCTAAACCAGTTTAAGAGATCCACTAACTGGTACTTTCCAACCATAAGGAAGGTTGCCCTTGGCAATTTCCTTGCACTCCTTTCCTACCTGTACGGCCTTTTCTCAGACCAATCTCAAATCAGCCTGGACACAGACTCCTGGGTTAGTAGCTTGTTTTACAGGCAAGAAAGTTCTGTGACCTGGTGTGAGCCTTCCTACAAGGTGCCTGTCACTGTGCAGCCTTAAAAGAGGTCCTCAACACCTCATAGTGTCTGCTACCTCATCTTTGATGGAAGATCACTGTGGCTACTGTAGGTTAGATAAAGTAATTCATAAAAGATGCTTCAGACAGAGCATGTCACATAATCAACATGCTATGCAGTGCTTCTATTTAACATCCTTTTCATCTGCTCCATTGAACTCAGGGTGCATTTGACTCTCAACTTCCTCTGATTAGCTTTATTTTGGATGCAGTTCTACCTTTTGTAGCTCTGAACTGCCTTGGTAGTTGAGGCCCCTGGGAACCCAACTTTGGCATGGGATGCTTGCCTATTATCCTAGCCGGCTTATGTTCTCCCTCCCATTCTTCACAGGGGATGGGAGGACTCAGAACTATTTGGAGTCCAGCTGCTTCATAAATCATATTGCATTCTAGTTGATTCAATATTTTATGAATAATTGTGGAGAAAAATGAAAGAAGGGCATTTATATTACTTAGGCAGCTTAGGGATGTCTGTGATGTCGGCAGTTACATTGCATTCAGGGAGAGTCAGCTCTGCTCTCGTATGTCTGCCAGATCTGGACAAAAGACGTCTGTCATTCCCATCCAGACGAAAGAACATCAATATCAACAATACGTGCAAAGTTGGAGTTATCCAAAGCCAGCGCATTTGTCTTTCCAGCCAAGTTTGAGAGAGCAGAGGGAGTCTGCTGTGCCAAACATGTGGGACATACAAACATTCCCCACAAGTCCCATCTCCAACCTGCTGCAATCTGCCCCCAGCCTGAACTTTAGACCAGAGCTATGCAGAAGTGTTCCTGGATCAGGTCCTGTTACGCTTCCTGGCACCAGCGTCGCTAATCCAAACATTGAGCACAGAGCGGTGGGCACAGTGTTCAGACAGAGAGAGTGCCCTTCAGAAACTTCTTCATGCCTCAGTTTCCTCATCGGAAAAACAGAATTGTTAAGGTTACTACTTTTTAGGGTGGTTGTGATGAGTAAATTAGGCAATTCATATAAAATGCCTAGGACAGTTCCTGGCAAAAAGTAAGAGTTTCATAAGTGGCAGCTGCTGCTATTCCTTTTTGCTTAGCAAAGGACGTATGCAGTCATACTTGATACAACTGGGAGCTGTGCTATCTGGTCAAAACAGACGGGAGAAAAAGGAGTTGATGAATATTGCTGAGGACCTCCATTTACTCAGTGATGGTTGCTTTCTCCAACTCACCCCTCAGTCCTCAGTAATCCCTATTCACAATAACTCCCAGGAAATTATCTGAAATTCATTCGCACTAATATGAAAAGATTCCTAGAAACTCAAATTGAGACCTTTTCTAAGAAGAATATTTTCTGCTTTAGAGAATTAATATAAACTTTGGTTAAAGACAAAAAACAAACAAACAAATAAAAACTCTAGTTGGAATTTCACTGATGGAGCCATTCATTCATTTATTCATTCATCAAACTTTCTTAACATTTACCATAGCCAAGCACCTTGCTACGTACTCCCTGACACAGAGAAGGTTAAGACAGGGTCTTTCAAAGCCTGGTAGGACCTTATATCCATAAACAGATAGCTATGTATCAAGTACAATGACTGCTACAATGACTTATGTGTAAAAAACTCCAAGAGCATAAAAGAGGGCTTTCCTTTACTTCTAGTGAAGGGTAATAATTGGGTTAGAGGGAAGAATTTATGTATCCTACAGAATAGGAAATCAAATCCCCTGAGCAGCCATCTACTTCTATTAATGTAAAGAATGCCTTTGGATATCTGATAGCCGGCAGGAGATATATATATATATACATATATATATATATATATATATATATGTATATATATATATATATACACACACACACACCCCTTATATAGCCAAAATTCATACAATAGATTACAGTGGTATTTCCAGAATTCCTCTAATTCTATAAAAAGGGGGTTTAATGCATGACATCAGGTTGGAAAAGTGGGCTGGGGGCTTGTCTTGAAGGTCAATTTGCCTAGCGATTACATGCTTTATTTAGTTTGTATGTTTACTTGGGGTGATTTGTGGTGCTGCTGAAGATACCACGATTCTATTAGAATTCATGATATCTTTGCACTTGTCCCTCTTTTTATGCAAACTGGGAATTAGCAACTAAAAACTAGATATTCCAGCTTCAAGCAGCAAGTTCATTAAAAGCTGAGTAAACAGCTTCTAGCTGGCTGATTTTGTTTCTCAGTAATTAATAATTATATTTTATATGACTTTCTTTAAAACTAGTTATATTTTATATGCTTTTTTAAAAAGACTTCTAATAATGCTGGTAATTGAGATCAAAAGAATGTTATAAAATACTTTGTAACTTAATAAATATAACTACATATGCTATGTCCTTGCCTCTTTCTAACAGTTGTGATGTTGGCATGATCACTTCCATGTTACAGCTGGGGAAATTGAGGTTCTGAGCAATTAACTTTGGATCCAGAGATATACACCTGAAGAATTTGGAGGGAGATTTCAAGCCTAGGTTTTCTTGGTCCAAATTTTCTATCTTCTCCCTTAAGACAATTGAATTACATTTTATCAAGGAATAGAACTCCCAAATTTAAGAGTTATTAATATTATGGTGTCTAACATACTAAGTTTACATATAAGAAAACACAGAATTTAAGTGACCAATATCACAAAATTGTTGGGTATCAGAGGCAAAATGAAAACGCGTATCTCCTGTCTTTTCCATTATACTGAGTTGCCCAGCTCTTTCTGACCATGAAGTTCAGAAAAAATGGATACAGAATTCCCTTCCCATGTGTTTTATTCCACTTGATTTCCTCTCTGTTTGAGTTAGCAACAGCTTAGGTAAGAGGAAATTCTGGAGCCAATTCAAGTCTGCTATTACTTATTTCTCTAAATTTATAAGAAATTCTAGATTAGAGCGTATAGCTCAGAGAGATGATGGTTTTTCTTGTTGTTTAAAACATAAACACTCTCAGTTAATCATCTGCATTTAAAAGGGGGAATTTCAACTAGAAACTACAACTGGAAACCTGTGGGCCAGGAGAGCTCAGACTATTTATTGAAGATACCAGTGCACAGTCAGAGTTACAGAACTGAGTGCTAAGGAGGCCCAGCATCCTGCAGCTGGGAGGGGAAGGGCAAAAGGTGAATTGTATTTTTTAAGCCTGTCACTTTGAAAACTCCCTGCCTCAAAATGCATTTCCAGGATTGTCGACTTCACAGCAGCAGTGAAGCAGCAGAAGCAAAGGCATCTTTGGAAGGAACTGCGCATAGCAGCACTTAATCTCTCCCCAGGCTTGTGAGAACCTGCTTATCTGGCAGGCTTTTCCAAGCGCGCTCTGCTCCATGGACAATGGAGTTGGCAATCTGGAGACTGTAGCTACATAATAGAGAGGCTTTGGGGAGAGAAGCTTCCTTTTAAAAGGATCTAAATGGATAAGTATTAAATGACTTCCCTGCAAAAAAGTTCAAATAGTTATTGAATATATTCAGGTTCCATTCTGATCTCCTTCTTTGAACACTTGAACTCTTTTTCATTGGGTATTATGCTGCAATTTTATGGTAGGTTAAACGATGCCACCATGTGCATTGAAGTTATTCTTAAAATGGCTATTATAGCATCTCTTATATAATATTGAATAGCTCATCAATGAATGACATCTCTATTTTCCAACCATTTTTTAAATAGTTTGTGGTATGTAACCAGAAAAGCTGACATAGCTCACCTGTGTTCTGGTAACAGTTGTATCATCACTGAACCATATCATGATTTTAGTCAAAACTTTTAGAAATATATCACTAAAACCCTGTGTTAAGGCCAATGTTATTTGTAAGGGATGGAAACAAATGTAAATAATTTTTTAAAAAAAGAAAAAGAAAAAAGAATAGAGAGGCTCGTTTTATGAGAATACAAGAGAAAATCACCAAAAAATTAGGTTGGGTACAGTTAGGCTGCATGGAGATTGATTCACTAGAGATTTAAAGATCAGGACATAAGATGGCTTGTGAATTAAGATGCTCATGGCAATTAAGATATTGTATGCCCAAGTACTATGTGTAGAAAAAGAAGGATATCTTTTATTATATACATCAAGTAATCTAAAGATACTTTGGTTTTAGGTTATTTCAAAGCTTAACAAAATTACCAGAAACCAAGGCTCTTTTCTTGCTTCCACTCTATCATCTTCAGTGTGTGGTCTGTGGTCCTTTGGTTTGTCACCTCATAGTTACAAGATGGCTGCTATAGTTCTAGACATTATATCCTTAACTAACATCATCCAAGGGCAAAAAGAACGGTTTTTTTTTTGTTTGTTTGTTTTTAATGTCTCTTTCAGACCAGAATAAAATCTTTCCAAGAAGTCTCTCGTATCTTTTCTTGGAGTTTGTTCACCATTATTGGGCCACATGCCCAATCTTTATCTATGTGGGAGGCTGAGGAAGTGCTTATCTGGCATCATCAGCCTGTAGAGTAAAAAACTTCTCTGCCAGAATGGGAAAATAAAAAAAGGAGATAGGTACTGGAGAAATCAACTACTGCTGGAGTCTACCATTACTTTTCTCTTTCTCACAGGCCACTTTGATGCAATGTATAGTTCTTTCTTTTTCAATGAACTTTTGGTCATTTTGTTGGGCTTACTTCATACATGACTGTAAGCTGAGAGTCTCTACCCTAGATTCTTCAGGAAGTTCCCATACATATTTAATCCTCATCTTTCAGAGCTCCACCTTCAGATTTCTGAAATTCTTGATAGAAGAAACTTAATAACCCAACTCAATGATTCAAGCTACCTGGTAAGTGATAAACAAATGCCTTTGTTAGGTCAGATTGGTTGAGGATGGGCAGAGAGTAGGGTCACATGGTCCAGTTCAGATTCAGCAGAGTTATAGATCGTGATGATAGATGTGTCTAGTGTTCTCTGAATGTAGATCCCCAAGTCTTACAGACCTGCTTCCTCTTCTAGTATGCCGCTGATGCCATAGCATATTATTCTGGTCCTTATCTATTCCATATTCATATTTTCAATATCAGCATCAGCCAGTGAAAACAACCCTTATGCTACTTATCAAGTAGGATTTTTGCTAGGTATACATATACTTATAAATACCCTTAACTAATGCATATGAGTGTACTTTGGCTAAAAACCCTGTTATAGTTGTAAATTATCCTAATTGCATTATTAGAATAAATAATTCAATCATCCTAAAAATTTTCTAGACTGAAAAACAGGCTCAAGCATATTTTTTAATGTAGAGCATAATAGTGCAAAATGTACAGAATCTGCTGGGTTTGCATCAATGTCTATTATATTTATTCACACAGTTCCCAGAATTTAGATGAGTAATATAATTAAAAAGTGACCACAGTAATGGATTCATTATATGGTATCCTTAAAAGCTAGAGTTTTACTTCAACATATTAGAAAGAAATGATCTAATAATTTGAAGTGTATTAATTTCTTCCCTGTTTAAAGAACGCCCCTGTGATTTATTGATAAATGCAAACAGCTTCACTCTGCTATAGATATTATCATTTATACCTTACTCTTGAGGAAACTATGACCCCTACACAAAGAATTTCTATAAAATTTAAAATTAGTGGTATAGCAAATGTTGGTCAAAGTCAACTTAGTTGAGCATGGTAGAATACACCTGAATATTTCCAAAGATAATGTTGACAAGAGAAAAGTAATGTTTTGAAAGATGTATTCTAGAATTGGGGAAGGGCCATAAGAAAACAAAAAGACAACCCACAGATTGGGAGAAAATATTTGCAAATGATGTCTGAAGGGATTAGTATCCAAAATTTACAAACAGCTCATGTGGCTTAATGTCATCAAAACAAACAATCCAATCAAAAAATGGGCAGAAAACTTAAATAGACATTTCTCCAAAGAAGACATACAGATGGCCAAAAGGCACAGGAAAAGATGTTCAACATTGCTAATTATTAGAGAAGTGCAAATCAAAACTACAGTGAGATATCACCTCACACCAGTCAAAATGGCTATCATAAAAATATCCACAAAAAATAAATGCTGGAGAGGGTGTGGAGAGAAGGGAACCCTCCTACACTGTTGGTGGGAATGTAAATTGGTGCAACCACTATGGAGAACAGTATGGAGGTTCCTTAATAAACTAAAAATAGAGCTACCCTATGATTCTGCAATCCCACTCCTGGGCATATATCCAGAGAAAAACATGGTCCGAAAGGATACATGCACCCCAGTGTTCATTGCAGCACTGTTTACAATAGCCAAGACATGGAAGCAACCTAAATGTCCATCGACAGAGGGATGGATAAAGAAGATGTGGTGCATATATACAATGGAATATTACTCAGCTGTTAAAAAGAATGAAATAGTGTCATTTGCAGCAACATGGATGAACCTAGAGATTGTCATACTGAGTGAAGTACATCAGACAGAGAAAGAGAAATATTGTATGATATCACTTATATGTGGAATCTAAAAAGAAATGATACAAATGAACTTATTTACAAGACAGAAACAGACTCACAGACTTAGAGAATGAATTTATGGTTACCAGGGAGAAGGGTGAGGGGAAGGGACAGTTAGGGAATTTGGAATTGACATGTACACACTGCTATATTTAAAATGGATAACTAACAAGGACCTACTGTATAGCAGTGGTCCCTAACCTTTTTGGCACCAGGGACTGGTTTTGTGGAAGACAGTTTTCCACAGACCAGGGGCAGGGATGGTTCAGGCAGTAATGAGAGCAATGGGGAGCAATGGGGAGCAGCAGATAAGGCTTCACTCGCTCCTTCACTGCTCACCTCCTGCTGTGCGGCCCGGTCCCTAACAGGCTGCAGACCAGTACCAGTCCAAGGCCCGGGGTTGGGAATCCTGATGTATAGCACAGGGAACTGTGCTCAATATTATGTATAAACCTAAATGGGAAAAGAATTTGAAAAAGAATAGATATATGTATGAATCACTTTGCTGTACACTGGAAAATACCACAACATTGTTAATCAACTATACTCCAATATAAAATAAAAAGTTAAAAAAATAAATTAAATAAATATGAACATAAAAATAATCTAACAAAAACTAAATAAATTAAAAAAAATAATTAAAAAAATAGAATTGGGGAAGGGTAGTATGGGTAGAGGCCTGGCAAACCAATTAGGAAGCCACTGCAATTGCCTGTTATTCAAGAATGGGTTGATATATGCCAGCACTATGGTGGAAACAGCGGGAATGTTGTGGAAGAAACAACTTTAAGAGGTCAGGCTTGCACATGAGAGTGAGGGAAAAACAAGGTCAAAGTTACTTCTGAAATTTCCAGACTGAATGATAATGAAAGTGGAGGGGTCTTTAGTTTTATTCAAAAATCACTTCGATTTGTCACTCTGGAGAGAGCAGTAATGAGCAGAAATCATGTCAAAAGGAGAGGATAAAGTACATTGAGGGAGACAGAGAGTATTCTGGGAGATAACTCTTAACCACGACAGAGACATGTCATTCTAAGACAAGCCTACGCTCAGATGTATCACAGAATGTTGGTCGTGTAGGGATCGGGGGAGAGAGCACCCCCGTTTCAGGGGTTCGCCCTCCGTGCCACGTGGGCCATTAGCTCAGACACATCCCCACTGTTCACAGTGAGTGCTGGTGGTGCCTGCTGTGTAGCTGGTGCACAGCATGACACGTTTACAGCATCCTGTTGATGAAATCTCCAAGCCGCTGACTCAGTGGCTCTACAGCATGAAGCTATCTTGAAATTTGTGCACTGACCCCCAATTTAACCAAATTATGTATACAATTCTTTTTAGAAGAGGTGGCTTATTAACAGGGAAGAAATTAGCAATGAAAATTACATGTATTTTTCCCCCTGAGGCATGTTGTTGGATGAGTTCACTCATATTTGTTCTACTTCAAGCAAGTCTGTACCAGGCATCTGGTTACTTCATTCTGTGAGTGAGCCAAATACATAACTGAGTAGGTGTAACCACTGAGTTGCTAAGACTCCAAGGATTGTCATGTCTTTGTCTGGGGAAATGAGAGAAATGCACTATTGAAATATAATGCACAGGATTACAATATAATGATACTACAGTTGTCCTTCAAATCTGCTTTCTCCTCTCTGAAACATAATCAAACACATCAAAATGACTGCCTCAGCTTTTTGGATGAGATTGGATATAAAGACAGTAAAACAATTCAGATATATTAATTTCTAATTGAACTTCTCAAACCATTGAACTATCAAGGAAATTGTTCCTACCAGCTCTTTTGACCTAACTCAACCATCCAGCTGCTGACCAAAAGTAAAAACCCTAGTGTGCCAAGATGAATATTTACTGCTTTAAAAGTTGAGGGCCTACACTCCCCTCTTCTTCTGGTGAGTTCATCCTCCCCACTCCCACTCTCTGACTCCAGGGCCTGGATGGACTGACCCCATTCTCATTTTTAGTAACTGGCTCGTGGATAAATATGTGACCCCATTGGGGCTAGTGAGAGTGGGACGTAGGACTTTTATTTGAATTTTTTAAGAAAGAATGACTTTGTTACAGACTTGGAGTTGGGATTCAGTCTGTTGCTGGAAGCCATTCTACCTGAAAATGTATGAGGCCTACAATGAACAAACAGAGAAGAGAGCTGAGAGATAGGGAGTCCTGATACTGTCTGAGCCTGTGGATCTGGCTATGCTTTGAAGTCAAAGCTACCCTAGGTTCTTCAGGCATGTGAAACACTGGCTTTGTTTTATGCTTCCTTGTTTGTTTGTTTGTTTTTGGAGCCATTTTGATTTAGATCTTTTTTAAAAAGATGAATCTAAAAAATCTTGCTCAATGTACTTGAGAAACATGCTCAATCCAGTCTTCAGCATGGTAAGATTTCTTACCTTGGTCTTAATCGCCAACACTTTTTCTTTCTGTGACGTTATTTGTATGCCCTGTTAGAGCATCTTGTGTAGTTTGTTTTACAGGATAGCCATGTTTGCATACACCTCTTCAGTAACTTCTAACAACGCAGTGCGTAAGGACTATGCATATTCATTCACCTTCATGCACAGAAATATACATGCATGGCTTGAATAAAATAGACACTTTGCAAGGGTTTCTTCAACTACAATGAATTAATTTATTGGGTTTCAACACTCCAAAGGGAGTTTCAGTGTCTGACTTAATGAGAATCATGGCTGCTTAACTTTGTCATTTGTTGTTAATTTTATTTCCAGAAAGTTAGGAGTGTGATTTGAGGCTTTTTCTCTAAGCTTCTATGATGGAGATGAATTTATCAAAGAAGGGTTGGGGTGAGGGGGTATTTTACTGTCATTTTGAGGAACGTTAAAACCAAGTCATCAGAATCAAGAGCTATCAGGAGTCAAGATCGATTTTCAAAAACAGGAAAATAAAAACAGAACTCAATTTGTGTTAAAATTAAGGGATTTAGGAGCTCATTTAATTTGATAACTAATGAATAGTATAGATATCATTTATGGGGAGTTTTCTCTGGGTCAGTCACCTATACATATTATTTGTAATCCCAAAGTAACACTGCAAGTTAGTTATTATTAATCACATTTTGCATGTGTCATTTAACTTTTGCTGCATAAGAAACCACCCCCAAGGGCTTCCCTGGTGGCGCAGTGGTTGAGAGTCTGCCTGCTGATACAGGGGACACGGGTTCGTGCCCCGGTCCGGGAAGATCCCACATGCCGCGGAGCGGCTGGGCCCGTGAGCCATGGCCGCTGAGCCTGCGCGTCCGGAGCCTGTGCTCCGCAACGGGAAAGGTCGCAACAGTGAGAGGCTCACATATCGCAAAAAAAAAAAAACTACCCCCAAAATTAATGACTTGAAACAACAAGCATCTATTATGCCTTAGAATCTTGTGGGTCTGAAAAGTAGCTCTTCTGTCATGAGTTAACTCAACTGATCTCTGCAGTCATCTGACATCTGGCACTAAATGGTCTCCAATGGCTTCACTTTCATGTCCAGTCATTTGTAGGCTTTTGGTCAGCGACCCTCAGCTCTCCTACATGTGACTGCTCTAAAAGGCTAGTTTTAGAGCATGTTGTGATCTGAAGTTTTCAATCACAAGAGAGGCAAAGTCCAAAGCAAGTACTTTTTAAATCTCTACTTGTGTGAACATTTCTAGCATCCTATTGTCCAAAGCAAGTCACACAGCCATGCCTGGCTCCAAGAGGTAGAGAAATAGAGCTACGTCATGATAGGAGGAATGGCAAGGTTACATTTCAAAGGTATGTGCTTTGAGATCGGAGGAGGTTATTGTGGTTATTTCTGAAAAAAAAATAATTGAAAGAAAAATCTACCGCAGGAAAGAAAATTAACTCATGTAAAGGCACAGAGCTCAGACCAAGGCAAGAGAGTTTGACTTAAAAAACATGGTATTCTACAGTCCATGAGACTAACAAACTAAAATCGTTAAGGCAGAGTTGTAATTCATTACACAGAGAAGATCCTTACATACGTGTTCTTCCTAGCTGGCCTCCCTCTTCCACTGCACGTATGTTTATGCCTTCTCTGATCAAATGAGAAGTTCTATAACCAGATCACTTAGTTTACATAGTCTTTGATTAATACCTTATTTGCAGTGTTGTTCAATAGCGAAAGTTCCATATAAGAGAGACCCAAACTCAAATACTTGAAAGAGCCAGGCGGATAACATAAGGTATGAGCCTGACTGGATATAAAACAATAGGGGATGTAGAGTCTGGAGCAATGCGAATTATCTGACTCATCTAAAAGTATCCAAGTTAGAAAAAAATATATAACACTGTGCTACCCCCCATAAAAATCTGCCTCAGGGGCAGAGATAGCCAAGAACTACCTATTTGGTTTGTGGTCTCTGCCATATAAATACCTACCCATCTTTAGCTAGAATTAGCAACATCTCCAAAGTAACAACTCCACCAGAGTGCTGTGCCCTTGAACAGCTGAGACAGGAATGTGTCAGAATCCCTCCACATTGTTTTCAAAAGGAACCCCAATGGACTTTTGATAGGGATGAGGTCACTGGTGTATCTACCTCTTCCCAGGGTCATGGTGTTTGGCGCATCCTGAGGAGGGACTGTCTGTCCGGGAGGCTTGATGGGTGTTCAGGCTGTATGAGACACCATTGCCAGCCTCGGAGATGAGGGCTTGGATGTCCTGAACCCTGCCGGGTGGAAGAAATGCCCACAACAGAAAGAACTGGAGGTTCAGTTTGTCAACAGTCAAAGGGCAATGAAAAACTGTGTATTTTTTCTGTATAACTGTGAGAAAACCAGGCATTTAATACCACCGTTTTAACTTCAAACCAATCAAACATTGGCAGTTTGGAATTGTTTTATTTTGAGGCTTTAGCTTATCTCTGTGGAAGAAAAGTCTTTCCAAACTGGCTTTAACTAAAAATGTCACCAATCCCAGCTGCTCACTGGTGAGCAGAAACCGTGGTAACAGAAGGCCCCTTTTGATAGCCTTCTTCCATAATATCATCCAAATTTGCATGGCAAAGATGTGGGAGCTATTTATGTGTTGATTATTACAGTGCTGCAGTTTATATTTTTCCAAGCACAGTTGAAAATTATATTTAGAAAGGCTGACATCATCTTTAAATATATATTATAGCTCTCATTTGGTAGAGATGAGCTGTTGAAATACATGCCACCTACTCAACTTCTCAGAAAAACGGCATAGATGTTTCACACATGGTTATATATAAACGTGTACACTGGCAAAGAGCTGCGCTGGGACCTATAGGACTGAGAGGGAGTTTTGTGGGCTCTGGTTTTTGCCTTCTCAGTTTGCTCTCTATTTAAAAAGAAAGACTGGCAACGTGATTTCATTGGAAGAACATGGGTTTTGTAGCCAGAAAGTTCTGAATTCTGAATTCTAGCTCTGATACACAGTAGCCGTGTGATCTCGGAAAACCGGGGCATTAGTGTCTATTCCTACCTTTGGACTCAAACTGAAATATCAGCTATTCCTGGGTCTCAAGTCTACTGACCTTCGGATGGGAGCTACACCATCCACTCCCTGGTTCTCAGGCCTTCAGACTCCAATGGAACTAAACCACTGGCTGTCAGGTCTTTAGCTCTCTGATTCACCCTGCAGATCTTGGGGTGTATTAGCCTCCATAATCATGTGGCCAAATTTCTTATAATAAATATTTTTCTACATCTACACATTCCATTGATTCTATTTCTCTGTTTCTCTTACTAATACATAGATTAACCTGTTATGTGTTAAATTCCCAAGAACAACTTGTTGAGGCAGAAGATAGTGTGCTATTAGCTCTATTTTACTTACCCCTATCAACAGGTGAGGAAACTGAGACCTCCAGAATCAAATGAATATATTTTAAGGTCAGAGACATTACATAGTGGAAGCAGGATTTGAAATTTAGAAATATAATGCTATTTTTCACCCATTTAACCACTATCTTATATTGTCTAGAGGTTACATGTTAGATAAAAGTTAGCTGCTGCTGCAGCCCTGAGAACATTTTGGAAATCTGATGCTCATGGTGAAAGAGAATCAAGGATACAGTAATACACCAGTGTACCTCAGGGACAGGGCATGGGGAAAACCATGGAATCTGTAGGCGTCATTCTGTGGAGTGTAGCTGGGACTGGGAAATGCTTTGGTTTCCCTGGCCTATCATCTAACTTCCACCCATCATCTAAACCGGATCTGGAATCTGACTGCTGATACCAATTAGATTTGTGTTTGCAATTCTGTGGCACATCTGAGCGACCATGGCCCTAGAGGGATATCCATGACAGGAATGGAATCTAAAATGTTTTAATTTTATAAGAGAGCAAAGTTACAATAGTATTTTCCTTTTTAGCTTTTAAGTGTCAGAGTCCAAAATTTCACCAAAGGAGCTTCATGGCTTAGAATGATTAAAATTTCACTTTGTTTAATATAATAGGCCAACTTTCACACTTCAGATGAGAAGAGCCAGATATTCAAGACAAATGCACCTTTTTGAAGGATTATATGACCACCATATTTAATAAATTGAGGCCTCTAAATGACAGATATTGTATTTTGCCGAATTTAACTATTATGAAAAATTCTTCGAAAATCATTTCCCCACAAATGGAAATGAAAATACAGCTGCAAGGGCTAAGAGTAGTGAGATGACATTTTATTTTTTATAAGCTAGTTGGCAAAAATTCAACTTTTATAAGCACATATGCCTGTCTCAAGCTTTTAAGGAATCAGTTTTATGTTTCATACCATTCTTTCTTCTTGCCTATTAAGCAAGTCTGAGTTTGCACCAAGATCAGTTTTTATATGAAGCTCAAAGGTAAGTTAATTTCTGTAATATTTGCATAGGCATAATTGTTTCCACACACTCCATCCCTACCACCACCCTGTCCCTGGGCTGCATAGCACTGTAAAACTAATCAGTTTGAAAACTCACTTTCAGTGTGTCACACCCTTGTTCAAGAAAAAGTTCTTGCTTCATGCTGGTACTCATGGTTCTCAATAACTTGACCCCACTCTCCCTGATAGTTATAATGAGAATAAGATATTTTTTTTAAAAAGAGTATTTTCTTTCTTTTTGACTGCCCCAAATCAACACTTCAGTAAACAACCCTGTCTTGCCCTCTCTAGCTCAGAAACAATTGAGAATTCAGATATGGGAGCCATCAAGATTCTGGTTAAAGTATCAACCTTATTACTAAAAAGTAGACATGGAGCAAAAACATGGCTTGTAACTGCTGTCACATATTCAAAGTTTCTCTCTCCCTTATTCTAACTTAATCTCTACAACTGTAGCTATTCCCTTGCAGGGACAGACCCAACCCTGGTCAGTTCATCGTACCAAGCAGAGACGACCAGAATTTGCCCTCTCGGAAGGAGGCTGGCCCAAAAAGATTGAGGAATGAGCTAAATCAGGCTTATCTGCTTGCTTTTCTTACACTCACCAATGCAAGAAATACACATACGGTAGGTGTGGGTAGAAAGAAAACCGGTATGTTTCTCATTTCATCTCTGTATTAGCTTTTTATTGCTGAAAAAAAAAATTACCACAGACTTAGAGGTTTAAAACACCTGTTTATTAACTAAAAATTAGGTATGTCAGTCCTACTCAGAGTCATCAGGCTGAACTCAAGATGTTGGACAGACTGAATCCTTATCTGCAGGCTCTGGGGAAAAAAATAGACTTCCAGGTTCTTTCTTATTGTTGGAAGAATTCACTTCCTTGTGGCTATAGGGCTGAGGTCTTGTTTTTCTTGCAGGCTGTCAGCTAGGGGCTATCCTCAGTCCCTAGAAGTCACCTTCATTCCTTGCCTCATGGCCCCTCTACTTTCAAGTCAGCAAGGATCCATCAGATATGTCTTGTGCTTTGGATCTCTGATTTATCTTTCTCTGACATTTAGACCTAGATTTTAAATAAACTTTTTATTCAAGAACAGTTTTAGAGTTACTGTGCAGATAAGGAATTCCAATATACCCCACACTCCTGATTCCCAATTATTAATATATTAGAGTAATATGGTATATTTGTCATAGTTAATAAAGTTGATGTTTTGTTATTAATTAACCTCCATATTTCATCAGATTCTTCTGTTTTTCTCTAATGTCTTTTTTCTATTCCAGAATCCCATCCGGTATCCCACACTACATTCAATCTAAGTTTCCTCTTGGCTGTAAAACTTCTCAGATTTCCATGTTTGTAATGACCTTGGCAATTTTGAGGATTCCTAGTCAGGTATTTTGCATAATGTCCCTCAACAGGGATTAGACTAATGTCTTTCTCATGATTCAACTGAGGTAATGTGTTTATAGGCAGAAGACCACAGGGGTAAAGTGCCATTCTCATCACATTATCTCAAGGGCACATGCTATCGATATGACTTACCACTATTGAGGTTAACTTTGGTCACCTTGTTTGAGGTAGTTACTGTCAGTAAAGTTACTATGTTCTTCCCCTCTTTCCATACTGTGCTCTTTGGAAGTAAGTCACAACGTGCACTGTACACTTAAAGGGTGGAGAATTATACTCTACCTCCTTAAATGTAGAATATTGACGTTATTTGAAACCTTATGCACAGGATATTTAGCTCTTCTCCCATATTTATTTATTTGTTTAGACCTTTATTTACATCAGTATGAACTCATGGATATTTATTTTATACTTAGGGTTATAATCCAGTATTTATCTACTTATTTACTCAAATGGTTTCAACTTCAGTCATTAGGAGTTCCTTCAGTTGGTTCCTGCATCCCTTTGATATCCACCCAGAATACCTCCCTTTCTTATAGTCAACCCTGCCATAACATAACCTAATCACAAGAGTGAAAGTGAAGTCCATTATATTTCTAGTCTCAGAGATTGTACAGAGTAGGTACACCAAAGAGCAAGAAATCTTGGGACCACCTTACAATTTTGCCTACCACAGTCACCCTCCTAAAAAGTGAAACAGAAAGCTACTAAATCCCATAAAACATGACAAATGGGAAATAACTCTCTTCTATGTCAATATTATACACACATATTATGGAGGAAAGAGGGTTTTCCTGTGTTTCTGTGTATACATCCTTACTGAATTTAGTTTTCTGTCTTTTTCTCCTCCCTTTCACTCACACCTCACATTTAGTCTATCAGCAATACTTATTGGGTCTGTGTGCAAATATATCTCAACCACTCCCCACTATATCCATGGTCTAAGTTACCATCTTTTGTTTTATCTAATAGAGTACTGTAGTCTCCTCACTGGCCTCTCTAGAAAAGTTGCAAGAACTGAAAGTATTAAAACAATGAAATAAATTAGATCAGATCCTTACTCTGCTCAAAACCCTCCAGCTTTCCCAAAGGTATTAAAATATAACCCAAAATCCAGCTTTCCCAAAGGTATTAAAATAAAACCCAAAATCCTTATCATAGTCTGCAAAGACCCAGGTCAGTTCTTTGAACACTACCCGTGGAGAAGGACTGGTTCTTTCCACTAATTTTTGCAGATCAGTACCAGTGCAAATCTCTTCTAACATAAGACTGACCATGTAAATTCAATGACACCTGTATTTGAACATATTATGCTCAATGAAGTGAGTCCACTGATCACTGCTTAAATGTTGTGCAATGTTAAGTTGCTATAAATGTCTCTAAACGCTTGCTTTCAATTTTACTGTCATGGAGAACTGGTAGTTCAGAGATGGGAGTGGTCAGTGCGCTACACTTTGATTAGCACAGTGCTCTCAAAATCTGAGCCCTGGCCATCTCCCTCCCTCCTGCTCTCCCCATTGCTGCCTTCTTTCCAGCAAATCTCACATCATGTTCTCTCTATAACACACTGCACTAGTTTTCTATTATTATATAATAGACTACCACTAGTTTTAACAGCTTAAAACAACACATATTTATTATCTCACAGTTTCCATGAGTCAGGAGTCCAAGCATGACTTATGTAGAGCCTCTGCTTAAGGTTTCACAAGGCTGTAATCAGGTTCTCATCTAGAATTTGGAGTCTTCTTCCAAACTCCCGTGGTTATTGTCAGACTTCTGGTCTGTGAGGTTGTAGAGCCAAGACCAGCAGCTCCTTAAAGGTACTCCAAAGTTCTCTACTAAACGGCCCTCTATATACACAGCTACAACATAGAAGCTTTCTTCTACAAAGCCAACAAGGGGGAGTCTCTCACTACAGTCTTCTAAAATGGAGCCATATAACAGTATGTAAATATGGGTAGTCAATGTCATAAAAAGTAGCTTAGTTAGGGATATCCCATCATCTTTGCCATATTCATCCACTGGAAGCAAGTCACAGGTCCTACATATACGCAACAGGAAGGGATTACACAAAATCGTGGACAGCAGGAGGTGGGAAATCATTGAGAGTCACTTTAGGGTCTGTCTAGCAAACACCAAGCTTGCCTAGGGGTTTGTCCTTGCATTTCCTCTCCCTAAAGACTCTATTCCTCATTTCTTTTAGGTCTCTGCTCAGATCTTACATTTTCAGAGTCCTTCCCAAACCTGCTTCCTAAAGCAGCCACCCCATCATAGTCATCCCCAGTGCCTTACTCTCCTTTATTTTTCTTCACAGCATGGATCATTCTCTGACATTAAATGATTATTTGTTCAAAATCTGTCTTTCCCATTAGAATGGAAACTATTAGTTTGGAAATAGTTGGAAACTATTCCAACTATGGAAACTATTTTCCAAGTTGTAAGAAATGGACCTGTCATGGAGTACATGCTCAAAAATATTTGTTGGATGAATCAGTAAAAAGTTTTAATTTGTAGCACTGGTCACCAAAGTTGGCTAATTTGATCCACACCTTTTAAAAATTTTTATTGGAGTATAGTTGATTTACAATGTTGTGTTAGTTTCACGGGTACAGCAAAGTGAATCAGTTATACATATGCATGTGTCCACTCTTTTTTTAGAGTCTTTTCCCATATAGGCTAATACAGAGTATTGAGTAGAGTTCCCTGTGCTATACAGTAGATCCTTATTAGTTATCTATTTTATATACAGTAGTGTGTATATGTCAATCCCAATCTCCCAATTTATCCCTCCCCCGCTTACCCACTGGTAATCATAAATTCGTTTTCTACATCTGTGACTCTACTTCTGTTTTGTAAATAAGTTCATTTGTACCCTTTTTATAGATTCCACTTTTTACAGTAGATTATGAACAATGTGAGTTGCTGTTAATGTTTAATCTTATCTCTATTGCAAGTTTGCTAGTGGAAACAATGTAATAGAATACAAATAGCACAGACTTTGGAACAGTACAGTCTGCAATCAAATTCAAATTGTTATTCACTACTTTTGTGATCTAAGAGGTTAATTTCTCTGAATTTCAATTATAATACCTGAGAAAACAGTGCATGGTTTTCATCAAGTAGATTTGGGTTAGATCTTAGACCCACTATTTACTAGTATGCCTTTAGACTAGTTTCTCAAGCTTCTGGAGGTTCAGTGACCTCATCTGTAAAATGGGAATAATAATATTTTTTCCCACATACGGTGACTGTGAAGTTAAATGAGCAAATGCATGAAAAGCACCTAACTTGGTGATGGGCACACTATTTGCACTCAGTACATATTAGCTTTTATTAATATCAATACTTTTATGCATATTAATATAATAAAATTATATAATCAATATCAATATAAATTCTGTGGTACACAGTATGTTGTTAAATGATATTCACTATCTTTCTATATCTTTCATTTGGACTTAACATAGAGCTAGATATAACAATAATAATAGTGATAACTACCTTCTATGGAAAATTTTATTTTGTTTTGTTTTATTTTATTTTGTTTTGTTTTATTTTATTTTGTTTAGGACAAGTCCTAAACAACTCTTCAGAACAGGTGACCAAGAAGCAAGTGTCAACATTCCACACATAGCTGACTATTCTGGCTAACGTTGAGGAAAAAACACATAAATTACTCTCTATAACTAACTATGGGGAGTTGCTGTTCAATGGATATAAAGTTCAATTATCCAAGTTGAAAAAGTTCTTGATATCTTCTGTACAACATTATGCTTATAGTTAATACTGTACAGTTCACTTAAAAATTTGTTAAGAGGGTAGATCTCATATCATGTGTTTTTTACTGCAATAAAAAAAAATGCCTGGGGCTTCCCTGGTGGCGCAATGGTTGAGAGTCCGCCTGCCGATGCAGGGGACACAGGTTCGTGCCCTGATCTGGGAAGATCCCACATGCCGCAGAGCGGGTGGGCCTGTGAGACATGGCTGCTGAGCCTGCGCGTCCAGAGCCTGTGCTCCGCAATGGGAGAGGCCGCAACAGTGAGAGGCCCACGTACCGCAGGAAGAAAAAAAAAAAAAAAGCCTGTACATAATATTTTCATTATTTTTTAAGTTTTTACTCATAGCATTTCACAAATGATGTGTTTCTATGTAAGGATAGGTTAAACAACAAATTAAAAGAAGCATTTTATTATTAAGCTGTATGAAATACTCATAAAATTATGATTAAAAAGAAATATTTTCCCTTTTGTTAACATCTAATTATATAGAGTCCATGAAATCCTCTATTACAACTTAAAATACTAATTAAGTAAAAGTCTAATATTCTGAAAAAGAAAAAATGTGTACATTCTAAATATATCTTATTGCAGAGTTATGAATTTAGAAACATATACATGTTTTATGTATTGCAAAATACAATGTAAAACAAAGCAAACTGTAAAAACTGAAATAGAATTCTAACATAAGATGGTGAGTTAACCACCCAGAGGAAAGAATTATTTGAAATGATTTTAAAACATGCTAATTTTACTATTTAACCATAGTGGAATATAGTCTAAGAATGAAAAAGACAGTCAAGTAATCCTAAATAGCATTCAGTAGTCAACTATTTATTTTAACATTGTTACTGCTATATTGAGATCATATGTTTATGCATGTGGATACATTCACTACAAAACTTTAAATACATAATTATGTTAATAGGATAGTTGATATTCTCAGTGCACAAGAAAAGAAATAGAAAGATAGAATCAAATACTCTAAATAAAATCATATTGTGTTAAACCTCAATTTGAAAATATCAGTGTGGACTCAGAGTTATTTATTTATTTATTTATTTATTTTTTTTTTTTTTTTAATATGTACTCCCTACATATGCCTATTGGAAAAGCCTAGAAGCTATGACAACCCAATAGCAATAAGAACACCTAGCACCCAGATTGTGTTCTCTATATAATATACTCCACTAAAAAGAACCAGTGATCCTTGGGGAATGATTGATTTCAAGTCTCAAGCAGAAAATATCCAACAAGTCTGAGACTTCTTGCTGTACAAAATGCAAGAAAGTGCTTAAAAACTAATTGGTCAGTCCAAAAGGCCCAGGAGCAAGCAGGAAGTGTCTCTTGTTGGCCATAAGTGAGAAATTTAAGCATATAGTAGCAATAGTAATAGTACCAGCAGTAATAATAAAACTAATTAATAAAATAATTAAAACATATTGAATATATTGAAACCCATGGTGTTGCTCAGAAAAGAAAGACAGGAAGGAAGGAAGGAAGGAAGGAAAGAAGGAAGAAAGGAAGGAAAGGAAACTCATTTAACCTTTAAAAGTTACTAGGACATCAACTCCTTTCTTAAAAAAGAATCATTTTTAGAGGAAATAGTTAAGAATATATAAAAATAGTTAAAAACAAATTAATAAATAATTAATTTAACAGTACACAAATTTAATTTTGATGCTTATTAACAATTATTATTAATTAATTATTAATGATAAATTTTAAATAAAGTAATACATAATTTAAAATAATAATCTCTTTTTTGTAGAAGAATTGTATTTTGAGGTCAGCAAATAGCTTTTGTTGATGAGGAGATCTTTTTAGAAAAACCTCAGCTGGTAAATGAAGGAAATTTGAATGCAAAAATCACTATTTGGCACCCCGAAATAAAGTAATTAATTTAGGTAACCATCATCAATAGATGAAACCCTTAGATAAAAGTTTGTGAACTTTATAATGGAATCATCAGGTAGCCACAACCTGAACCCACTGATCACTTTATTTCACTAAAAGTGAGATAGACACATATGTATGCCTGATGTGATCTGTCACTTATGAAGTATTCTTTTAAAAGAAAAAACAAAATGAAACAAATCAAGGCTTTAGAACTAACATTCAACCTAAGGGACAACTCACAGTTTGTCTGCAAAAAGTCAATAAAGTGAAAAAAAATTGTGAATAATATTCCACCTAAGAATAATGATAGGACTCATTTGGATCCTGATATAAACCAAGCCAACTGTAAAGACACACTTTGCTGTGGTTTAGAAAATGTAAATATGGACTGAGTATTAAATGCATATGTGGAATAGTGCTAATTGTACCTAGTCATGATCATGTGATTTGGAAGAAAATACTTAATTTTAGATACTCTTAGTGAAATACATAGAGGTAAAATGACATAATGTCCGTGATTTTCTTTAAAATACATCAGTGCATAAGATTATAAAAAAGGCAAAAGGGATAAATCAAACAAATGTGACAAAATCTTGATGATTGTTAAATCTGGGTGATATATGGCAATACTGTGAATTAGTTTACCCTCAAGTATGTTTAACAATTTTCATTAAAATTAAGAAGAAAAACTAAAACAAAACCCCTTCCTCTCTGGGGGATGAACTTATCCCTAGAGGGACCCTGTCACCATTCTTAGGGACCACAAATCTGATTGGAGGATCTAGATTCTATCCTGGATCTGAATCAAGACCAGGCTTCCCATGTTCCTCACATGCTCCTTGTCTTCCTATCTTTTTCTTTAGTCCTAGAAACCATACAATATCATAGTCTTTCATTCTACTAATGGCTTCATACTGGTCTCACTTCTTGACTATTCTGAGTTGTCATGAGAGCATCACATTGCTCTGAACTGAGTCCTGACTTCTGCTCCTTGTACTAATTCAAGTGTTAAATCATGGATTGTGATAAACAAGAAAGAATTTACTGAAGACCTAGAAGGGGAGAACAGTTTGTACCATTAGAGAGTCAGATATTGTCACTCTGGATAGAGGAAGAGGGAAAAACAATAACCCAAAGGCCTCTGTGGGCCCATACACCTTAGAGATAATCAAGGGACTTATCTGATTATTAATTATAATAACTAAGTGAAAAACTAATATTAATTGAATTCAGTTTATACTAGGCACAAGGGTGACATCTTTACATTCATTACCTCATTTATTTATTGAAATAACCCCTCAAGGTGGTCATTATTAATGTTCATATTTTACAATGCTTAATTAACTTGCAAAAGTAAAACGACTACCAAGTGAAGAAGTCAGGATTTCACCCCACATCTGACCCCAGAGCCCACATTCTGGTAAGAAATAGAGAAAATAAAATTGGGGGGCTTCTGTTAAGTATAGAAAGCACTTTGTTTCTTTGTTTGTTTTTAGGAAGAAGGAGCTTTTTTCTTTCATTTATTTAACCACCATTGATTACTCATATGCTATGTGTCAGATCCGGTGCCAAGATTAAGAGGATAGTGGTAAATATGACCTGGTACCAGCTTTTGGAAAGTTCAAAATCTAGTTGGTGAGACTGATACACCAATAGATAATCAGAATGCAATACTATAGTTATTAAAATTGAGGTATACGAAATTGTTGTTTTTGTTTCTTTCACAGTTTGCCTGCAAGTCAGACTGTAGAATAAGGACTAACATGGAAGTATTTATGAAAGGTGTAACTGAAGGGAAAATTAAATAACATGAAATAGAGTTGGAGAAGACAGTCTCAAGGGAATGACACAGGGTAAGAAAAATAAGTAGGACTTCAGCAGGACAGATAGTGGCAGAAATAAGAAGGGTGAAGGGTCTGCAGAAGTCAGAGCTCAGAGGGTGGGGTAAGGCAGGGAACCATGGCTCTGAAGGTGGCTGGGGACTTAATAGTGATGGTTTTACCTGGGATGTCCCATCACCCTCACTTTTTTAAGGCACAGGAAATATTCAGCCAGACATATTCGAAGAAGGTGGCCATTTTGCACAAAATTTTGCTACAATCTTTTTGGCCAATACACAATCTTGTGTATGAACTTTGTGGTAAACTATTAAAAGACAATATTTCCTTGAAACAATTTTTTTTTCCAGTTGGGGGTTAAACATCCATATACGTGGTCTCTATTTTTGTCTTGGAATTTGCAGGGAATACAAACCACCACATGGCTTTATAAGTAAGTAGTCCCTTCAGGATGTCACCTGAACCCTTGGCAAGCACAGTGGCTCTTCTGATGCCAACCTTGGATGTGGTAGATAGAGGGACTAATAGGAATTGCTGTTTCCAACCCTTCTGAAAGTTTCCAAGCTGTCTTTGACATCTGTTCCATGCACATTCCACTAGCAGCTAGGGAGTAAGGGATTTTGAAGATACTATTAACATTTTTTTGTCAATTAGGAAATGTGTGATCAAATAATTGCTCTAAACTCTTCAAGATGACCTAACTTAGAAAGCTGGAACAAGGCAATGGAAGGCTATCTGTATTCACCCTAAGAGTATGGTTTACTTATGGTATAGTGTTAAACAAAAAATCTAAATTTTGAAAGTTTTAAGGTGTTTGTCCACATGACTCTGAAAAAATCTGCTTATTTGTAGATCTTTTATTCAACACAGGCTCCTGGCAAAATAAACCATTCTATTTTCTCCATATGTACTCTGGGATGTCCTACTTCAGTGCCCATAATGATGCTCTTCTTTCCACAAGGAAGCCTGTTTCTTTCTTCTCAACATTTCTAAATGCTATTTGCTTCATCCATACCTGGACTAATTCCTGATTTTTTCATATAACAGTTGAGTGACCTTGGGCAAATCTCTCAACCTCTTTGCGACCCCAGCTTTCCTCATCTGTAAAATGGAGATGATGGCTATAGCTAATTGAGAATCATGTAAGGATTAACAGATAACATCTATGAAGCACTTAGTACATAATAAAGGCTTAATAATTATCACCTATTATTTTAATATAAATTATTATAGTATTAATAGCCTGTCCTACTTTCATCATTGTCATAGACTCCTTTCTGATTCTCTATAGAACAATTATTCCCTGCCTGCTCTGACTTTCCATTGCAATGTACCTATACCGTTTTCATGCAGTACATCATTTCTTACTTTAGATATCAGTTAATATATATGTGTTCTGTCTCCCTTGTAACTTCTGGGAATCAATATCCATATTTGATTCACCTGCATGTCCACATTTTCTAGGATGGTGATATGCTTAGGGGAACGACTTAGAAATATTTATTTCATAGATATCACATTTTGAAAGTGAAAAGCAAATAACATGTCTATGTAAGTTAGGGGGTATTGGTGGTACCACCAGCTACTCTTGCTCAGATGGCCCTCAAGGTCTCCTGACTGGCCTCTTTGATGCCAAGCCTGGTCCTTCCAGCCACACTCTCTAGACAGAGTGATTTTCCTAAGGCACAACTCTGATGGAGTTGCTCCCTTGCTTTATTTCTTTCAATGGCATTCCATGATCAGTGCAAACTTCACTATTGCCAAAAGAGACATTTCATTATCTTCTGACCTCTACTCCCTCTTTTCCAGCCTCATCCCTCACCCCTCTCTTCACTTCATGCAATATGTGGAACACATACTGCATTACGTGAAATATGACATTTTCCAGACTCTCTCTACCCTCCTGTTCTGTGCACCTTTCTTTTTGTCTGGAATAAACTACTTACCACTTTCCAGTGTCATCTAGTTGACTGTGACTCATCCTTTAGAATCCAGTATAAATATAACCACATTATCTCACCAAGAAAGCCTTTCCAGTCCCTCTCTATTTTGGCTATTTCTCTGTCCTATATGCTGCCTTGTCTCCCTGTGTGTATCTCTATCATAACATTTAAACCACAGTATTAAATTTTATCTTACATATAGGTTTCACATCTCAGATTCTGAAGTGCTTGAGCTGAAAAGCTCTCAATCATCTTATTCACCCCCCCCACCGCCCTTCTGAGAGTTCCAATACTTCCAATAACTTAGAACCTACCTCACTACCTTCCACCCTTATATTCACCCACATTCTGCCTCACATTTAATTAATATCAACTGCATAAATTTTCCTTCAGATATCAACTTATTTAATGTGTTTTCATGAATTTTTGCATGCAGTGTACTCTTCCTATAAAACCCATTCCACCTTTATTCTCTTGACCAATATTTGTCTTGTATTCATCGTGAACACCATGGTTTCACAACCTTGAAACTATTGGCATTTTAGACCAGTTAATTGTTCACTGTGAAGGCTGTCTTGTATTGTTTCCTTACCTCTATGCACTAGAGGCCTATAGCATGCACCCTTGCCTTACTATAGCAAACAAAAATATCCCCCAATACTGCAAAATACCACCGATGGGGCAAAATCACTCTTGGTTGAGACTGTAGGCTATACCCTAATAATAGAACTTTGTGTTCCTCTCTCTGTTTACAGTGATGAATGGATTTAACCTGGTTCAATGAAGACTATTTTTTATTGGTAGTGTTATTACTGATAAAGAATATGTGATTAGAACCTAGGAAGCAAATCCTATTTCCCATTAGTGTCATACTCTCTTATTTAAAAGAGGGTTTTCTAGACAAAAAAAAGTCAAATCAAAGATTTTCTATTTGTTGAAAAATACAGAAGGCAAGAACCCAAGAGTACTATAACATTGTCATTATAAGTAATAGGCAGTAAGCACCAAGGATTGATAATGGAAGCTCAACCTAAAAAAAAAAAAAAAAATGCCAAAGAGGTAAGGATGTGAGAAATTTTCTATTAATTTAATGCTATTTTGTGTTCACATCAATAATCTAAATCAAATCAAAATTCATTACTCTTTTCTTTCAACCCTAAATCACACTATGAATTATACCTATTTCTTTTATGACGTGGCTATGGAAAAAAGGGATAGTCAGTTTTTCAATTTAACTCAATATAGGTGAGTTTTATGCAATTCAACAAACATTAAGAACACTCTTCTGTGTGCCTAACTCTTTAATAAAGTTTTAGGACTTCGCCCATATATTCAACATGCTTAAATTCTAATGGTTGTTCTATATCTAAAAAAGACTAGAGTTATCAGGGGGAAAGTCCACTGGTTATAGAGGCTTCTCAGGGAAAGTAATGCAGATAGTTGGTTTTGAACAATGAGTAGGAATCTTTAGGTAGACAAGACAATGAGAATGTACCAGAGGATGCCACCAGAATACACATCAATGTATTGCTTCCAAAATGTCTTGCTGCAAGAAACTCAGCAAAGCAGAGGATTTAAATTCTGTCACAAGTTTCTTCTTGCTTTGGGGACTGGTTACAAACATTTTTTTAAACCAGAAGAGGTCCATCGACTATGCTTTAAGTAAGTCTGTGGAAAGCGCAAAGAGCAATATGTATGGGCATGAATCATAATGTCATTTGAGTAAGCTTATTCTATCAGAAATTTTGAGAATCTAAACCAGGGCATAACACTGAGTATGGTGAAGGTAGGAAAGGAATTAGGGGAAGAAAATATTTCCTCCCTATAGTGCATTGGGTCTGTATCCTGGTATTTCCTTTCATATTTTATTTTATTTTATTTTATTTTATTTTATTTTATTTTATTTTATTTTATTTTGGAGCAGAATTTGGCAGAATTTCTTTCTTATTTTTTTAATTTAATTTTTATTTTATATTAGAGTATAGTTGATTTACAATATTGTGTTAATTTCAGGTATACAGCAAAGTGATTCAGTTATACATCCTATAAGTCAATATTTGAGTGAGGCTTATATGGGAACTCTCCATATTACCTTCACAACTTTTACGTCAACCTAAAACTATCCTACAATAAAATGTTTATTTAAAAAGAGATTTTAAAAATCATGAAAAAAAGAAAAATAATGGTCTGAACAATGGAGAAGGTCAGCAGAAGGGAATAGTCAGGCAAGGCAGGGTGCTGAAACATTGGAAGGGGATTGAATTCCCGGTGTTTTTGCAGTTATAGATCCCTATCCTTAGCCCCTCCATGATCCCTTTCTTACCACATGTGCCCTTGCTCTCACTTCCTCCTATTACTAATTAGGCTGTTTTATATGAATTTCAGCATGCAATATTTCATATTTAATAACCCTGCATCAGAAGAAATGGGAAGTCAAAGAGGCTGGAATTTATTGCCAGGTGTTCTGGACAGCATCTAGGGCATTTATAGAGAACCCACAAAATTCCTCAATACCCTGAGGAACTCAAAACCCACACTTTCAGGAATCCAATAATTTTCAGCTGAGAATCCTATAAATACCACAGGAGATGGGCTATACCCTGATCAAGCTCATTCGCTGGTTATTCAGGTGACAGGAAGTTGACATTCAGGGGTACCCATAAGTGGCCTTTGCATTTAGCACCTTGTTCACATAAATTGAGGAAGTTCACACCTCTAATCTCTTGCTACTAATGTCAGCCTGCTAGAATCTGAACTCAATAAGATGAGGTTAGCTTGCTGGAAAAGCTTATTTTTCTCAACAGAAGGAAAAGAATCTAAATGTTCAACTGAGAAACATGGAATCTGACATGAGCAGTATGCTTCCAAAGCTGAAGGTTAAAGGCAGAATGTCACTAAGGTTGTTACTCAGTCTTTATGATTTCTGTCTTTTTAAAACATGACTTCACATTCTCTCTTTGCTTGTATTTTATATTAGAGCCAAGTTGATTAATATGGTACACCCATACACACCCATGCTGTCTCTCTTCTCTCCTTTGCTCACAATGTACCCATGACCTCAAGTACCATTTTTTGTATCATTAAAAGTCTAAATCCCACCTTAAAACTCTTATTCAAATTCATTCCCTTTAAATTCCTATTTCCTTGAAATCTTCTTTACTCTGTCAAAAATCGTTGTTCATTTCCATCTGTGTTTATTATTCTTATTTTTAAAAGTTGACACCTAAATTTTGTCATTTATTTTTCCTTAGCCAAATGGCATGCTTCTTGAAGACAGCTAGTTCAAATTTCTCTATTCTAACAGTGCCTAAAATAGTGCTGGTGTTAGAGATGACACTCCCAGAAAAACAAGTCACCTGTTGTAAAGCTTCTTGTTGGAAGCATTAGGATGGCAATTATAAGTGGTGCTTGTTTAAGCCAGAAATGAGCCTCTCTTTAAAAAACACCACAGTTTGGGGCCTTTATAAAGGCAGTATATGGGCCATCTGAAAAGAGATGAACAAGGACTTCAGGATTAAGACTCCCTCCCCAAGAATCCAATAAAGTGAATAAAAATATATATACAGTAGAAAGGAAGAAAACTTTACCAAGAGCAGCCAGACATGGAAAAGGAAACCATCTAATGCTTCATAAATTAGAGGTCATGGAATGAAAAAGACATTTATATAGTAGCTTAAAGTATCTGTGTACCTTGGCACAACTGCTGATCTTAGATGCCTTACTAACAAGCCCACAGATCCTAAGAATTTCCAACATTACCCCAACATTTTGAAAGTAGCAAATTAAGTGGATATTCTTAAATTCCTTTTGTTCTTACTGGTGAGTTGTGGATACGGTCCCTGGAAAACCTGTTTAAAGAAGGAAACTCAAGAATCCAGAGCTACTCTGAATTGGGGGAATAATCCAAAGCACAGTGGTAACTATGCCATGAGATTGGATTTTACTTTACAACTAAGAGAAATGAAATTTGATAAAGGACACTTAGCCAAAAATATTTTTTAAAGTAACAGGTAGTGTAAAAACACTGCACACCGCTATTTTGAACTACACACCTTCCCCTGCCACTGAGCTATGGAGGAGCAGACATAACACCAAATGCCTTATCCTCAAATCACTCTTTGGCAGGGAAAACAAACTAGTCCTGGATAAGTAAGGAAATATTCAGCATTCAAGCAGTCACCCAGCTGCCTGGGAGTGAGCAAAATTACGGCGGAAAATGGCATAGTAAATACACAAACCTAGCTAAGGAAGAGAAGAAGGAGAGGTAGCAACAACATAGCATTTCAAAGATAAATATCAAATCTAAAAGGAAAAATAAACAAAGGAACAAAAAATCCTTCATAAGTGTTACACTTTACAACATATATAATTACTATATGAAGTTAATGAGCCAAAGTCTGAAAGACATGAAAATAAACTAACAACCAAAGTCATGAAGATAAACTAACAAGAAAAGATGAAAAGATATATTGAAAACTTGATTAAGAAAATAACATCATTACTGAATTGATACATACATTGGAATCAACAAGGAACAAAACAGAGCAAGCTGAAAAATCAAATTATGACAGAAAACAGCAATAACAACACACTTGGGATAATCAGAAATAATGCAGGTGAGAAAGGCAAAAAAAAAAAAGATTAAACTAGTTAGATGATAAAAATTGATTGAAATAGAGAAAAAAAGAAAAAGCAACAAAGAGAGAGAAGAAAGTGTGTTGTTTTTGAATCTTTCTTTGAAATGAATATAGAACTAAATTCCCAGGTACTTTACAGAGACTATATTTCAGTAAAATGTGATAGGAAACCATCAGTACCAATATGCATCATGTTTAAGTTATTGAACTTCAAGTACAAAGAAAGTTTTCTTTAGGCTTTTGGGCAGAAAAAAGCAAATTATCCACAAGGTAGATATAACCAGGCTGGCTTCAGACTTCTCTCCATAGAAACATTCAATGCTGGAAGACAGTCGGTCTTTGTCTCTAATGATCTGAGAGGGAAAAAATGTATAGAAAGAATAGTATACATATATGAATCAACCAAATCAATGAAAACCATCTTATATGCTTTTATTTCTAGTTTAGATTATCAGCACCTATAAGATGGAAACCTTGAGTGATTATAATAGGTGAGTTCAAGCTATGGAACCAGCATAAGCAAAAGCTTGAAGATGGAAGATATCTGATCCGTTCTGGAGAGTGTAGGTCATGTTAGAGTGTCATAGGTGGCAAGGACAGAAGAAGGTAGTAATAGTAATAGAAGAGTGGGCTGACACAAGTTTGTACAAAGCCTTGTGCACTTCTTATATGTTATCCATTAAACAGCAGTAAACCATGAAGCTTCTAGAAATAGAGTGTGTATTCTAAAGTGTCTAGTTTATAACCCACTCTAAAGGGTTAATAGAGTTTTAGCTTCCGTAAAACCTTAAATGACGTGAATACAGATCCTTCCATTGCGCCATTTTTAAATTTTTTTTCCTTTTTTTAAGAGACAGACAAAATGCATGACTTTCAATTGATGTTCTGAAACTATTTTTAGCATTAGACATTTACTAGATCTCGACCATGTGTGAGACCCTGGTCTTGGAGTAGAATCAGTAAATATCCAGCATCATTTCCATATTTACAATTCTGTATATAATCATTAACATTTAGCAGGACAACTGTAAGTTTTGTAAGTAAAAGTACTCTCAGGATTAGTAAGGTAAGGGAATAAATACGTTAGTTTAGACAGAGTGTCCAAATGGTTAGCGACCATAAGGTGAAGTCTCAGAAATCAAGAAAATTCAATTATGCTAAGCGTCATATTTCCTAAGTATTCTGGTTTTATGAATTCAACTCTAGTGAGTAAAGCACTATGAAAGATTGGCTCCTTCTTTTGTTCACCCATCAATCATTTTCAAATTCTTAATCCCTGTAGAAATGAACACATTTTTTTCACCGTGACCTGACAGTAGTGTAGTGTGTTGAAAAGAACATTGATTAAATCTCAGAATGTAATTATTAGCTGTGTAATCTTGGCCATGAGAATTAATCTCTGGGACTGTCGGTTTCCTTATCTGTAAACAGTAAAACCACTAAGCAGTACCCACGGTTAAGGTAAACAGTAAGTTAATGTATAGAAAGGGTTTATAATGACAATCTGCATATATGCAGAATAAATATCAGTCAGTTACGTTTTTCCTTCCTTTGTCACTGGTCTTCAAATCAAGAAACCTGATTTTTTTATGACTCAAGTTCACAGTGTGATCTTGCACAGGCACTTAAGCAATTAGGGTCCTTGTCTATAACACATCTCTTATGTTTCTTCCAGCACTAAAACCAGTGAGGTAAATATCATGCAAAGTTGTTGTAAAGAGCAGTTATAGAATGCAGGGGAATGAAATCATCTAACACTGCTGCCCAAATGGCTATGAACTCGGTCTGTAGGATGACCGAGACATAAATCATCACTTCCCAACAAGTGAAGAAAGCCCAACCACTATGGAGAGCATTGTGATTGTACATAGATGAGCTTTATTGTTATTTTGTCCATCTTACGGTGGGTGATGTTCTTCATATATGGCAAATCCATACCTCCAAATGAAACTCATGTGTGACCCATATGCACAGACATTCATGTCAATCTGATCACTAGCTGGAACTTGTGCATCCCCAAATTGCTGCAACTTAGGTTCTTTGGGAAATAATTATTTTGGAAAAGAAGTCATGCAGGAGATAATTAAGAAATGGCAGGACTTTCATTTTCCATTTCCATTTCTTTCCTTTTGCTTTCTTTAATGTCTGGAAAGTGATGAAACAAACTTGAAATGGTAAATGATGGAAGTGAGTTTGATTGTCATTTTGAATTTTCTCAACTCCCCTTTATCCTTTAGGATAACTGATGATATATAAAAAATGTAAGAGTACTCCATTAAACATAGGTTAAAAAAATTATCAACTTGTGGTCTACATATGTGAATACTGATTTCAAATTTCAGCCAGGCTACATTTCACAGACCAGTTAAGAAACAATCATACCTGAAGAATGACAAATAGTGTAGCAGACTATCTAAGTTGTATATTGTCTATTTAACTAGGTTTTCTGGCATTCCTGCCAAGTCTGGTTCTCATGAAAGATAATTTATTTTGTCATTGGGTGGCAGTGGAATCTATTTAGGCAACTGTGATATAGATTTATATTCCACTAAACTGTCACATTGATTTAAATGACTTGGTCTTATATGGAGGCTGATCAAAATGAAGATTGGTTGTAAAAGTATTCTAGATGGAAACACCACTGTATTAGGAGTATTATGAATTGTCTTGCTACATTTTCTCTAAAATTAACCTTTGGCCTAAGGAACATTATCACTTTAAGTTTATTCAGATCCATGGATTCAATAGGGTGAAAGCAACTTATTTCAAAAGTAAAAATATCATCTGCAAAGATCAGCTCTATTCCCTTGCCAAACAAAATTCCATTAACTAACTTAAATTGAACTTAATAACAATCACATAAACCAATTAGTTTCAATTTTTAACTCCATTAGGAGTATAATTCATCACGGTATTGCTAGATATAACTGTGCTTCTTCTGATTTTCAGTGGATTAAATAACTATAACCTGGGGTGCTAATTATACAATGATGATGCAGGCACTTCAAGATTACTTTCCTTAATATAGATAGAATCATTGGAAAATAGTTTTTTTTTTTCTTTTTCAGAACATGTCCTTAGCCCACACTGCCTTTTCTGATTTTATAATTTAAAGTGAGTGTGAGTGTCTAATATATAATTGAACCTACAGTAACCTGTGGGCTTTGGTGATAATTATTTCTTTCCATGAAAATCCAGATAACCTTTACTTTTCCATTCTCTGTAAAATCCATAGCTTACCAAGTGCTCTAATCTTGTGTAGTTTTATAATCCTTTAGGGTTCACAGAGGGAAATTTGGTGTCTCCATGGCTTGTGATCTGATCCTGGAACTCTTCCAGTATTAGTGCTCCAGGGCTTGGTTCTAAACTCTTTTTTTCTGTCTACAGTACTTTCCAGTGTGATCTCATGTTCATAGTACCATCTATGTGCTTTTGCCTTTCAAATCCATAACTATAGAGAGAACCTCTTTAAGAAACTCTAGACTTGTATATCTAACAGCTGACTAGCATCTCCAATTTGATATGGTTAAATGAACCTCTCTATTATGCCCACCAAGGCAGTACAGCCTGATGACCTAAGTGAGCAGCCCAAATCAGAAGAGGATCTGGCACCTATTAAACTCTCTATATATGTGAATCATTATTGTTATTATTGTTACTGAGGAGTTGTGAAATATAATATCAACTTCCTGTTTCTTTTCCTTAAGGACCTGGGGAAAGTCTACAGCCAGATATAACTAAGAAGAGCTTCCTACCGCTACCTAAATATTTCTTTTTATTATGTAGCTATTCTTCAGGTTTCTTTCAAGTGGCTCCCTGTTTTTGTTTTCACATCATTTAGTCTGTATGCTATTTGCTTGTACAAGACCCTTATTACTATTCTCAGATTTCTTATTCACTGTCTGCTATTACCTAAAGTCCAGAGTCAACACCGAATACCAAGGTATTCCCAAGGACCATTCATTTACGTTATGTCTGTGACTACTTTCATGCTCTAACAGCAGAACTGGGCAGTTGCAAAAGAGATCATATGACCAACAAAATCTAACACATTTGTTATTTCATCCTTTACAGAAAAAAGGTTGCTGAACCCTCCCTGCTCTAGAAATTTATCTAGAATCTGCATCATAGCAATTAGTATCATATGCCCAAAAATTATCTATTTAGTTTCAGTGAAACAAGTTACATACATGTTAATTACTTGAACTTTATTAGTTTTGTAATTTGATTTTAAACTTATTTTGGTTCTACAGTTGCATAAAAACTATACACATGAACAGTTCATGTATTTTTGTTTACAAATTAAATACTATATTATAAATCATTTAGGAACATATAAGGAGTCTAGAAACATTTACTTTTATTTAACAGAGTTCTATACTCTCAAATTTGAGAAATCCTTCACTAATTACCTAAAAATTCTGGCTGTCTTGGTTGTGAGCTGGCGCTGGGCTTCATGAGTCTTCCCTGTGCTTCATCTCAACTCTAACTTTAAAATAGCAGGTTCTGCAACTATTTGTGATGAAGGAAAGATTTTGTTTTTCCCTAATCCATTACAAATAATACTCTTTAAAATGAATCAATGAAATTATTTTTTTTAAACATGGTCACACATTTGGCTTGTACAATGAAGTCAAATTGCTACAAAAGTTTATAAATGTGTACTTTCAATTTCTGTACTCATCAAAGACCAGTGAAAACAATGGGTGGTGAGCAACACAGTAACATTGCACTGCAGGATTCAAGTAGGGTATGAAAGTCACTGAAATGAGATGAGAAGGAGGGATTATCCCTAAATTTAAGAATCATCTGGACTCCTAGAGTGAACTGAGGAATAGATAAGTTCCTCCCTGTTCCTTGGGGCAAATACTCAGGACTTTTAAATTTATGTTGCAAAGAAACTAGGTCTGGGGACTAGGAACCATGTTTCTTCAGCAATACTTTTCAAAGTATATCCACTGACCACTAGATTCATGTATTCATTCATTCATTTAAATAATAGTTTTTGAACAGATAAGATGTTCCAGGCACTATTCTAGTTACTGGGGATATAAGCTTGAGCAAGACAAAAATCCCTGCTTTCATATAATTTACAGCCTAGTAAGAGAAATTGGAAAATAAATAAACAAGAAAAAATTTAGAACACTGATTAGTGTTATGCAGGGTATTCAAAAGGTGTGATTTGATGGATAGTGACAGAGTGGCAGCTTTTGTCTGGGTAGCCAAGGAAGCCCTAAAATGTGAATGATAAAGAAGAACCAGTCATAATTAGGGAAAAGCATTCCAGGAAGGGAAAAAAAACAAACAAACAAACAGAAGTGGAGTCTTCTCAAAGTAGCAAAAACCTTAGGGAGTTAGAAGAGCAGAAAAAAGGCCTTTATGGCTAAACTGTTGTAGGTAATAAGGAGAGTAGTAAAAATAAAATCACAGAGGTAATTGGGAAACAAATAACATAGCATTCTCTATGCAAGAAAAAGGGAATTAGATTTTAATCAAGGTTTAATGGAAAGACTCTGGAGGGTTTAAATGGCCTGACATATTTTTTTTGTCACTATAGTATGTTTGTAGAGAAGGAATGGCAGGTTAGCCAGAGTGAAAGCAGTCCATACCAAAGAAGCCTTGGATTCGGGTGGTAATATTGACAGTGGAACAAAATGGTGATATTTGAGGCATGGTTCAGAGGTAGATCTATATATTGAGTTAGTGGGAAAGAAGGTGAGAATAGTTAAATAGAATACTTCTAAAGCTCTACTCCAAGAAAAATGAAAATATTAACATTTCCAAATAGAAGTCAGTTGAGAGATTGACAGGATAGCACACTTCAATTCATACTACTAGCAAATAGGTTACTGAAACAACTCAATTCTCAATAGCTATGTGAAGCAGTAACTCATTAACTCTGCCACTTTAGGAAGATAAAAAATATTGCCACCACAGAGACAGATTATACCAGTTAAAATCTATGGGCTCTGTTCAACACATTGTCCAAAGATATTACTTCCCAAGCATCTTGACATTTGCTGTTTGGATCAATTCTTCCAACTCTTAATTCCTATGTTATGTCCTTATGACATGACTGCTGAAAACTTGCTCATGTCCTTTCATTTCACCACTATAATAATAAGTTGATTAAACACTGTAGCAGATAACTCTATTACCCATGTCACAGCTCTATGGCCTGCCTCTAATTTCAACTGTAGCAAGAACTGGCCATTATTCCCTAGGAGCTCAGACGCATGGGACCCTGAGTATTTTTTTAATTTTTGCTTTCTGTCTTGGAAGTTCTACTTAAGAGGAGCCTGTTCTATCTGCTTAGCTCTCTAAGCCCACAAATACAAGTACAGCCTAGATTTATGAAAGGGTTAATCATTCAGGGCAACTGTCAATCAATGGGGAATGGAAACCCTTAGCCAATGGAGAAGACTGGCTGAATGCTCCAGCCTTCTGCCCTTTGAGTCACCCAATCTGGGAAGCATTCTGATTGCTAACTAGGCAGGCCCAGCCAAGTCAAGTCCCTGATACCCATGATGGTAAATGTTACAATGCCTCCTTGTATTGAATTTTATTTCTTCCCTCTCATTTTCACAGTTTGCCTGGTACCTCCATTTCTCCCTCTGGATCTATCTTCCATACGAGCTGCTTGAATGCAAACCTTGCTTGAGTCCCTACTTTTAACACAATCCTAAAATGAGACAAGTAAATAACTCTGATAAATAATCTGTAAAATATTTTACCTATATTTTCTCTAATTCTCACCACAATCTAAAAGTTATGACTTATTTTTTCCCATTATATGTTAAGAAATTTAAGATTCCATGAAATCAAGCAATTTGAACGTAGTGAGTAGACAATGAAGCCAGTATTCCAAGTGCAATACACATGTCTGATTGAAATAGAGCATGTTTTCACTCTACAGTATAGTGATGCTACAAGATATCTTTTATTCAATTTTGGCTTGTTATTTTGGCAAAAGCTTTCCTACTCTGGTCTTGCTCTGGGCTTTGTCTCTGGTGTTCACTCTCAATTTATTCTTTCCTGGGAAGTCTCTAACCCCTGATTAGGATGGCTCATATCCCCAGAAAAGCCCCCACCACTCCTACATGACATGACTTAGATTCCAGAGCAACCATTGCTTACAGATTAAAAAGAGCTTGGCTTTATAGGTGACAGTCTTGAATAAAGATTGACAATGCCTGGTTTGCATTTTTGGCTCCAGTGAGCATCAGATTAGTTCCTATAAAGATAACAAGCAAGTTCCTAGGCTCTCTTTAGATGTTTTTCTTAATTTTAATTTAAGATATGAATTATTTTAGTTTATTACACTGCCTTAATAATGTTAGGCTATTATAATTTTTAGAAACACTTAGTGAGTGGAAAATTATGAATTCCCACACATAGTGTTTTTTTTTTCCTCCGGATGTAAGAAAAAATAGGCACAATGGGATGTAAAGCTCTTTAAGTACTGCCTGCTGGTTAACTTAAATTATGTACATTTTTCTATCTCTTTAAGGCTATGAAACCATATCTTATTGATTTCCATGAACTGAATAAGCTTTTTATCTCAAATTAGTAGTTGGGAGCAGTTGTAATTTATTGAGTTGTTACTATGTATTAACTGTTTTTCATGCATGTAAAAGAAATTGTTGATTGGCTAAACAAATACCCAAAACTCATTCCTAAACTTATTTTCTTACCTCCACTATAGAAGCTGGAAACATAATCACATTTTTATCCTCCTTGGCAAGATAGCCATGTGACATAATTCTGCCCAATGGTACCTAAGGTAGACAACTATTGATGAGGTACTTTTAGAAAGGTATTGCTATTCCTGATGAAAAGGATGAATAAGGCTGGGATGACCAACCATCATTTCTTTTTCTTGTTTTGAATATGTATTTAATGCCTAGAGCTGTGGCAGCTATCTTGTGCCCATGAGGTAAAGACCAAGAGGATCACATTTATTTTGATCAACAGAATAGTTATAAAAGCTTCTTGTGGTCAGCCTCTTAAAGGCTTAAATTGGAGAAAGAGGTCACAAAGGGATATTCTCTGTTGAGATGCTCACTGGCTTGAGGAGAGTTCCTTTGGTGTTGATTTGAATAGTATACACACCTCTGGCTGTTTTCCATTCCCCCTTAGTAATGTTTTGGAGACTGGTAGAAAAACTATTACCTTGGCCTGGACAGTAGATCCAAACACTCGAGCCTTAGTTTTACAGAGATGCAGAAACTAAAGCCCAGAAAAGAGAAATTACGCAAATTCACACTCAGTGTATAGCCTATACAAGAGCCAAGTTCTCCAGATACTCAGCTCCGTATTTGACTATAGGGAGATGGCTTTCTTGAAGATAAACGTCAGAAAAGAGGGAATCCAGAATTTAATGAGCTAAGAGGAAGAAACTGTCATGCTAAATGGCACCATATAATACAATGAGAACCTGCTTCATCAGGTCAGCCTACCAAATGGAACATAATTTCCTCAAACTTTGACACTAAATCCTTCATATTTCTCCCGAGTCTACCTGCTGCCATTTCCCCATATAGATGCATAGCAAGGAAAAAGTTAGAAGCGCAACATAAAATTTATAGGTTTTGGCACATCCAAAAGGCTGCCTCTGGAGTGTGGGGTTCCAGAGTTACAAGCCGTGTGGCTGACAGAGTCCTGGTCCTCCAGCCTGATGTCAGGCCTGAGCCTCTGAGGTGGGAGAGCCGAGTTCAGGACATTGGACCACCAGAGACCTCCCGGCTCCATATAATGTCAATCGGCGAGAGCTCTCACAGAGAGCTCCTACTCAATGCTAAGACCCAGCTCAACCCAATGGCCAGCAAACCCCAGGGCTCGACACCCCATGCCAAACAAATAGCAAGACAGGAAAACAACCCCAACCATTAGCAGAGAGGCTGCATAAAATCATACTAAGTTCATAGACAGTCCAAAACACACCACCAGATGTAGCCTGACCCACCGGAAAGACAAGATCCAGCCCCACCCACCAGAACACAGACACAAGTCCCCTCCACCAGGAAGCCTACACAAGAAACTGAACAAAACTCACCCACTGGGGGCTGACACCAAAAACAATGGGAACTACAAACCTACAGCCTGAGCAAAGGAGACTCCAAACAGTAAGCTAAGCAAAATGAGAAGACAGAGAAAAACACAGCAGATGAAGGAGCAAGGTAAAAACCCACCAGACCAAACAAATAAAGAGGAAATAGGTAGTCTACCTGAAAAAGAATTCAGAGTAATGATAGGAAAGATGATCCAAAATCTTGGAAATAGAATGGAGAAACTACAAGAAATGTTTAACAAGCACCTAAAAGAACTAAAGAGCAAACAATGATAAACAACACAATAAATGAAATTTAAAATTCTCTAGAAAGAATCAATACCAGAATAACTGAGGCAGAAGAATGGACAAGTGAGCTGGAAGATAAAATACTGGAAATAACTACTGAAGAGCAGACTAAAGAAAAAAGAATGAAAAGAATTGAGGACAGTCTCAGTCTCTTCTGGGACAATATAAAATGCACCAACATTTGAATTATAGGGGTACCAGAAGAAGAAGAGAAAAAGAAAGGATCTGAGAAAATATTTGAAGAGATTATACTTGAAAACTTCCCTAACATGGGAAAGGAAATAGTCAATAAAGTCCAGGAAGCACAGAGAGCCCCATACAGGATAAATCCAAGGAGAAACACTACAAGACACATATTAATCAAACTATCAAAAATTCAATACAAATAAAAAATATTAAAAGCATCAAGGGAAATTCAACAAATAACATACAAGGGAAATCCAAAAAGGTTAACAGCTGATCTTTCAGCGGAAACTTTGCAAGCCAAAAGGGAGTGGCAAGATATATTTAAAGTGATGAAAGGGAAAAAACAACAACCAAGATTACTCTATCCAGCAAGGATATTATTCAGATTCGACAAAGAAATTACAACCTTTACAGACAAGCTAAAGTTAACAGAATTCAGCACCACCAGACCACCTTTAGAACAGATGCTAAAGGAACTTCTCTAGGCAGGAAACACAAGAGAAGGAAGAGACCAACAAAAATAAACCCAAAACAGTTAAGAAAATCATAACAGGAACATACATATCAATAATTACTATAAATGTAAATGGATTAAATGCTCCAACCAAAACACTGGCTGATGGATACAAAAACAAGACTCACATATATGCTGTCTACAAGAGACCAACTTCAGACCTAGGGACACATACAGACTGAAAGTGAGGGGATGGAGAAAGATATTCCATGCAAATGGAAATCAAAAGAAAGCTGGAGTAGCAATTCTAATATCAGGCAAAATAGGCTTTAAAATAAGGACTGTTACAAGAGAAAAAGAAGGATACTACATAATGATCAAGGGATCAATCCAAGAAGAAGATATAACAATTGTAAATATTTATGCACCCAACATAGGAGCACCTCAATACATAAGGCAAATGCTAACAGCCATAAATGAGGAAATCGACAGTAACACAATCATAGCAGGGGATTTTAACACCCCACTTTCACCAATGACAGATCATCCAAAATGAAAATAAATAAGGAAACACAAGCTTTAAATGACACACTAAACAAGATGGACTTAATTGATATTTACAGGACATTCCATCCAAAAACAACAAAATACATTTTCTTCTCAAGTGCTCATGGAACATTCTTCATGATAGATCATATCTTGGGTCACAAATCAAACCCTGGTAAATTTAAGAAAATTGAAATCATATCAAGTATCTTTTCTGACCACAACACTATGAAACTAGATATGAATTAGAGGGAAGAAAAACTGTAAAAATTAAAAAGACATGGAGGCTAAAGAATACACTACTAAATAACTAAGAGATCACTGAATAAATCAAAGAGGAAAGCAAAAAATACCTAGAAACAAATGACAATGAAAACATAACAACCCAAAACCAATGGGATGCAGCAATAGCAGTTCTAAGAGGAAAGGTTAGAGCAATACAATCCTTCCTCAAGAAACAAGAAACATCTCAAATAAACAACCTAACCTTACACCTAAAGCAACTAGAGAAAGAACAAAAAAAAACCCAAAGTTAGCTGAAGGAAAATAATCATAAAGATCATATCAGAAATAAATTAAAAAAGAAATGAAGGAAACAATATCAAAGATCAATAAAACTAAAAGCTGCTTCTTTGAGAAGATAAACAAAATTGGTAAACCATTAACCACACACATCAAAAAAAAAGGGAGAAGACTAAAATTAACAGAATGAGAAATGAAAAAGAAGTAATAACTGACACTGCAGACATACAAAGGATCATGAGAGATTACTACAAGCAACTATATGCCAATAAAACGGACAACCTGGAAGGAATGGACAAATTCGTAGAAAAGCACAACCTTCTGAGACTGAACCAGGAAGAAATAGAAAATATAAACAGACCAATCACAAGCACTGAAATTGACACTGTGATTAAAAATCTTCCAACAAACAAAAGCCCAGGACCAGATGGCTTCACAGGTGAATTCTATCAAACATTTAGCAAAGAGCTAACACTTATCCTTCTCAAACTCTTCCAAAATATAGCAGAGGGAGGAACACTCCCCAACTCATTCTACGAAGCCAAAATCACCCTGATACAAAAACCAGACAAAGATGCCACTAAGAAAGAAAACTACAGGCCAATATCACTGATGAACATAGATGCAAAAATCCTCAACAAAATACTAGCAAACAGAATCCAACAGCATATTAAATGATCATACACCATGATCAAGTGGGGCTTGTCCCAGGAATGCAAGGATTCTTAAATATATGCAAATCAATCAATGTGATACACCATATTAACAAATTGAATGCGAACAATCATATGATACTCTCAATAGATGCAGAAAAATCTTTTGACAAAATTCAACACATGTTTATGATAAAAACCCTCCAGAAAGTAGGCATAGAGGGAACTTACCTCGACATAATAAAGGCCATATATGACAAACCCACAGCCAACATCATTCTCAATGGTGAAAAACTGAAAGCATTTTCTCTCAGATCAGGAACAAGACAAGGATGTCCACTCTCACCACTATTATTCAACATAGTTTTGGAAGTCCTAACCATGGCAATCAGGGAAGAAAAAGAAATAAAATGAATACAAATTGGAAAAGAAGTTAAACTGTCACTGTTTGCAGATGCTATGATACTGTACATAGAGAATCCTAAAGATGCCACCAGAAAACTACTAGAGCTAATCAATAAATTTGGTAAAGTAGCAGGATACAAAATTAATGCACAGAAATCTCTTGCATTCCTATACACTAATGATGAAAAATCTGAAAGAGAACTTAAGAAAACACTCCCATTTACTATTGCAACAAAAAGAATAAAATACCTAGGAATAAACCTACCTAAGGAGAAAAAAGACCTGTGTGGAGAAAACTATAAGACACTGTTGAAAGAAATTAAGGATAATACAAACAGATGGAGAGGTATACCATATTCTTGGACTGGAAGAATCAACATTGTGAAAATGATTATACTGTCCAAAGCAATCTACAGATTCAATGCAATCCCTATCAAACTTCCAATGGAATTTTTCACAGAACTAGAATAACAAATTTTACAATTTGTATGGAAACACAAAAGACCCTGAATAACCAAAGCAATATTGAGAAAGAAAAACTGAGCTGGAGGAATCAGGCTCCTGGACTTCAGACTATACTACAAAGCTACAGTAATCAAGAGAGCATGGGATTGGTGCAAGAACAGAAATATAGATCAATGGAACAGGATAGAAAGCCCAGAGATAAACCCACGCACATATGATCACCTCATCTTTGATAAAGGAGGCAAAAGTATACAATGGAGAAAAGACAGTCTCTTCAATAAGTGGTGCTGGGAAAACTGGAGAGCTATATGTAAAAGAATGAAATTAGAACACTTCCTAACACCATACACAAAAATAAACTCAAAATGGATTAAAGACCTAAATATATGGCCAGACACTATAAAACTCTTAGAGGAAAACATAGGCAGAACACTATGACAAAAATCACAGCAAGATCCATTTTGACCCACCTCCCAGAGAAACAGATATAAAAACAAAAATAAACAAATGAGACCTAATGAAACTTAAAAGCTTTTGCCAGCAAAGGAAGCCATAAATAAGACGAAAACTCATCCCTCAGAATGGGAGAAAATATTTACAAATGAAGCAACTGACAAAGTATTAATCTCTAAAATATACAAGCAGTTCATACAGCTCAATATCAAAAAAACAAACAACCCAATCCCAAAATGTGCAGAAGACCTAAATAGACATTTCTCCAAAGAACATGTATTGATTGCCAACAAACACAAGAAAGGATGCTCAACATCAGTAATCATTAGAGAAATGCAAATCTAAACTGCAATGAGGTATCACCTCACACTAGTCAGAATGGCCATCATCAAAAACTGTGCAAACAATAAATGCTGGAGTGGGTGTGGAGAAAAGGGAACCCTCTTGCACTGTTGGTGGGAATGTAAATTGAAAGAGCCACTATAGAGAACGGTATGCATGTTCTTTATAAAACTGAAAATAGAACTACCATATGAGCTAGCAATTCCACTACTGGTCATATACACAGAGAAAACCATAATTCAAAAAGAGTCATGTACCACAATGTTCATTGCAGCACTATTTACAATAGCCTGGACATGGAAGCAACCTAATTGTCCATTGACAGATGAATGGATAAATGGCAAATATACACACTGGAATATTGCTCAGCCATAAAAAGAAACGAAATTGAGTTATTTGTGGTGAGGTGGATAAACCCAGAGTCTGTCATACTGAGTGAAATAAGTCAGAAAGAGAAAAACAAATACCGTATGCTAACACATATATATGTAATTAAAAAAAATGGTTCTGTTGAACTTAGGAGCAGGACAGGAATAAAGACACAGATGTCTAGAATGGAGTTGAGGACATGCGGAGGTGTAAGGGTAAAATAGGATGGAGTGAGAGAGTAGCATTTACCTATATACACTACCAAATGTAAAATAGCTAGCTAGTGGCAAGCAGCTGCATAGCACAGGGAGATCAGCTCCGTGCTTTGTGACCACTTAAAGGCGTGGGATAGGGAGGGTGGGAAGGAGATGCAAAAGGAGCGGTTATGGGGATATATGTATACGTATAACTGATTCACTTTGTTATACAGCAGAAACTAACATAACATTGTAAAGGAATTATACTCCAATAAAAATGTTAAAGAAAAAAAAGCCTCTTGTATATTTAAGACTGCAGGAAGCACTGTAGAGAGCATAAGTAAGTGTTTACATGACTCTTGCGCTAAAAACACTTCAATTTGTAGAAGTATAGAAAAGAGAATAGGAAGGAGAGTATGGTCAAAATTTTACAATAATTGGGTGCCACGATAGCTTCCAAATGCAGTTGTATGCCCAAAGGAGAAGATTCAGAATTCTTGCCAATGCAAAGCTCAGAGAGATGTAGCATGATGGTCTTGGCACAGGGTTCCACTGACAGGTATGCTGATTTGGGGAACGAACTTTCCCATCATTAGCCTCTCCTCCTCAGGAAGAGGTCTTTAGTCTATATCCCACCACTGAAGGAATAGTCCAAACAGACAGACTGTGCCTTCCAGATCAATATCATAGAGGGTGTCTGAATTTAAAAAATGAAAAACATTATTATTCCTTCCAATTGCTAAAAGCTCAGAGAGGAACAATATTTTCATCCAAATTGTCTGGCTTATATTGTACATATTAGAGCCAGACCTGGAGTAAACCAGATGCAATTTGAGACTTGTGGAATTTATTTCTCAGCCAAGCAAGAAGCTGAATTAATAGACTTTTACTTTTACTTTTGTTGAATTGAGGAAGCTGAAGATTTTCTAGCATATTCCTACCAGATGGCATGCTCTATAGCCTACAATTTTCCCCCTGCTTTGGATGGCCTCTAAGTCGGCTGCTGCAAAGGTGAACAGGAAAAAGACGTATTTACCTATTTGTATGGTAATCAAAGCAGGATAGAGAAGAAAGATAAGTCTGAAAAGATCAGTCTAAAAGACTGATCAGAAGAAAGTCCAGCTATGGCTCAACTCGACCTAACTGCACAATTCTTTCAGACTCTTGTAAGAAAAGATATGTCTTCCTGAAATTTAAAGGCATATAGTATTAATCAATTTTGGTATGACAAATAAGTTTAGTGGATGTTTAACGGCTAATGACCTAAATATAAGAGAATGTGCTGATATTTATGAGGCCTATGAGTGATGATGGAAAATAAGAACTTAATATGATCAAAACCAACTGAACAAATTCGCCATTTTAAAGACTGTTTAAATTGGAAACATCAATTTGTTACCCATATTTTTATATGGAATCTCTTAGAAATTTTTGCTGTGTTACAGAAAGATATTAGAGACTAATCGTCTTTAGAGTTATAAATAATAGTAGAATCAGAAAAGTGAGTTTTTGAAAGTTATATTTAGGTTAGTCAGAATTAACATCCCACATTTTACAGTTTAAATGAGTGATCCAGAGAAGCAAGAAATTTAACAGTAAATTAGAAAAGAGAATGTATATACAGTAAATTGAACACAAATTCAATGTTCATAGAATGATAATAGATGATTACAAGTAACATATTTCTGATGACATATATAAAAATATCAGTACATTCTGTAGGGATAGTTTTCAAAATAGCTGGTAATTTTTCAGGATGGTATAGCTCTTAATCCCAGCTTTGACTGACTTTTGGTATCTACTTGCTGGGAAAGCAAATGACCATTTATTTACCAGAGTAGGAACTGACATTAGTGAAATAGAACCAATCCCTTTACAATTTCTACCTGTTCCCACATTGATTTAAATAGTTAGAAACCATCTGTAATTTATTTTACTTTGTCAAGAAGTGTACACAGACAGCAGACATCAAAGAGAAGGCACTGGATGCCATAATTCTTCAAACTTATTAATTAGAATTTGGTTCAGTATTTTATAAGTCATGTGCATGTACATCAACTCTTTGAGCTCCATTATGCCTCTTCCTGTTTCAGGTCTGTGTGTAACTTTCTCAGGTTTCAAAGTCCATGGAGAGCCTTTCTTGTTGGTCCTTGGGTTATCTGACTGCCCCTGGCTGTGACAGGGCAGGAAGAGTGTGTTCAGATTCCTTTACAGCCTTAGTGAAGGATGTACACTTACAGGTTTACTCCCTCATTAATATGTAGAATCAGAGGCAATGATTCCACCAAAAGTTATTCAGAAATAAATCAGGTAGAGGGTGAATTCTGAGAAGTCACAAAAATAAAAACAAAATCCACATTTATCCATCACAAGGCAAAATTAGATCTTAAACCCATGTGTTCTTACCATTGTGCTTTGGCTACTTCAATCCCTGCATATTCCTTATACTCCAAACACTGAGTATTTTCATCTAAGAATTAGGTTGTTTGGGCTTGGTATCCTCATATGAGTATCTCTCTCTTTCTCACCCTCTCTCTCTCTCTCTTAATATTTTATATAAATTCAAAAACTCATTTCTGTTTCTGGTTTGGTATGTTAGGAATATCACATTTATCAGGTGAGTGATCTGTGTGGTCTCTCATTGTTCTACAAATATTGCCTTGAATGTAATTTTTCATATTTTCTCCTGTCTTTCCAAACTGCCTTATCACATCTGCCAGTTGTTTAGGGAATTCATTCTTGAACAATATCATATTATCAATATTAAAATTGTATGTGGTAAGCCTTTTTTGGCAAGTGATTCAAAGCTTACTTTTTTATTACATTCATGATTCACTTCTTCCAATAATTTCTCAATATAGACATTAAATTAAAGTTAATTTCTATTTATTTTGAGCTGTGGGAGCATATAATATGTAGCAATATTTATGGGGCAAAAGGAAGTGTTAGTTGTTAAATTGCATAGGAAATTGAAACAAAATGATTTATAACTTTAGGGGAATGCATTGATACCATCAAACATAACTCTTACTTATAAATAAAATGGCAAAGTCATCCCATCCTAGCTCTTTAACCATTTCACATTTTGATATCTTTAAATAAACTAGATAAATGCAAAGTGGAGAAAATTTTCTGCCACAAATCTTAACTTTTTCTTCCACAAATCTTAACTTTTTCTTGCTCATTTATTGAAGACAAAAAATACTATTGTACTCTTCAGTCAAGATCCAGGAGTCCAGCCACTCCCTTTTCCCCAAACTCAACCTGGACTCCCACATTCCCACATTCAATGAATCTTGTACCCATGTCAATGCTCTTCACATGACTCTTCATTGACTATTTACTTCTCTGACCACTAAAAGTGTAACAATTAAACTAATCTGAACAAAACTGCAACAAAAGAGAATCTTTTAAAAGAAAGAAAAAAGGGAATACTAGTTTTCCAGTAGATACTCTTTAGTATACTGTATAAAGTCTGATAAAAGCCACCTTGTGAAATATTCTGAATAATCCACCCTGTTCTAGAATTGTGCAATGACTTTTTTCTCCCTTTGGCTTTCTCAATCAACAGATGGAAAATTTCTCACTCTCCTACATGCTCGGCTATTAAACTTTCAATTCACTGCCAAAAACATCTTGTCAAACAAATAACCAGATATACCACAGAAAGCAAATTCTAAAATGATGAAGTAAAATCTAATCATGCTCATAGGTATGATATTAGAATGGTAATATTAGAAGGTTTTTTTTGTTTTGTTTTTGTTTGTTTGTTTGTTTTTGAGTGTGAGATACTCCATGCTTAGCAAGCCTTAAGTAGTTTAAGAGTTATTTGAATATTTTTCCCTGAATCTGAGTCACACTTTACAAAATTCCAGGCACTTTTATTCACTTCCCCATATGTACACCTTTGTGAACAAAGGCCCTGACTGTTGTTAGGATAAGTTGCAAAGATTTGATTTCCTTTAGCCTCTGGTCGAGAAGAGAGAGGTTTTCTTTTTTCCTTTTGTTTTTGTAGTTTGGGCATAGCATAGAAAGACAAAGGTCAAGTACACCCAGTTCATCAAAGAAGAAGAAAATGAAGAAGGTGGGGGACTGGGGGATGAGGAGGAAGAAGAGGAGGTGAAGGAAGAGGAGGAATAGAAGAAGAAACCACACTATACACAAATAAGGTTTTATTTTATAATCAGAGATATTCACAGACATCAAAAGGAATGAAAGTATCATTTAAATACATCTAATTTATAAAATTCCTCATCTAATTTTTTACATTTCAGCTTTATTGAGGTATAACTGACATATAAAAATGTAGAATACTCTGTTTTTATTTTCATTTTCTTTGGATATATACCAAGAAATAAGATTATTAGATCATATGGTAGTGCCACTTTTAATTTTTTGAGGAACCTCTCCACTGTTTTCCATAGTGGACCTAGCAATTTATATTCCCACCAACAGTGCACAAGGGTTTCCTTTCCTTTACATCCTCACCAACACTTGTTATCTCTTATATTTTTGATGATAGCCACTCTTACAAGTAAGAGGTAATATTTCATTGTAGTTTTGACTTACATTTCCCTGATGCTTGCATTTCCCAGATGATTAGTCCTGTCAGACACCTTTTCATGTACCTCCTGGCTATTTGTTGGTCTTCTTTGGCTAATCTATTCAGGTCCTCTGCTCATTTTTTAATGGCATTGCTTGGTTTTCTTTGTTTTGTTTTTTTTTGTTTTGGCTATTGAGTTCTATGAGGAGATATATATATATATATATAGAGAGAGAGAGAGAGAGAGAGAGAGAGAGAGAGAGAGAGCGCATTAACCCCTTATCAGATATACAATTTGGAAATATCTTCTCTCATTCTGTAGGTTACATTTTCATTTTGTTGATTGTTTCCTTTGCTCTGTAGAAGCTTTTTAGTGTGTTGTAGTTTCACTTTTAAATTTTTGCTTTGGTTGCTTTGCTTTCAGTGTCATATCCAAAATAGTGTTGCCAAGACAAATGTTAAAGGTCTCTTCCCGGTGTATTATTCTAAGAATTGTATGGTTTCAGGTCTTATGTTTATGTCTGTAATCCACTTCAAGTTAATTTTTGTGAGTTGTGTAAGTAGGGATCAAATTTCATTCTTCTGCATGTGTGTATACAGTTTTCCAAGCACCTTTTATTAAAGAAACTATCCTTTCCCCATTGAGTATTTCTGGCTTCCTTGTTAAATATTAGTTAACTCTATATGTGAAGGTTTGGTTCTTGATTCTCTTCTATTGGTATTTGTGGGGTTTTTTTATGCCAGTACCATATTGTTTTGATTAGTGTAGCATAGTAATATAGTTTGAAATCAGCAATCATGATGCCACTACCTTTGTTCCTCCTTCTCAAGATTGCTTTTGCTATTTGGGGTCTTTTGTAGTTCCATAAAATTTTAGGATTGTTTTTCTATTTCTGTGAAAAATGCCTTTACAATTTTGATAAGGATTTCATATAATCTGTAGATTGGTTTAGGTAGTATGGACATTATAACAATATTAATTCTTCCAATCCATTAGCATTAGCTAGCTTTCCATTTATTTGTTGCTTCTTCAATTTCAATCATCAGTGTTTTATAGTTTTCATGCATAGATCTTTCACATTTTTGGTAAAATTTATTTCTATATTTTTTATTCATTTTGGTGTAAATGGAATTGTTTTCTTGATTTCTCTTTCTGATAGTTCATTATTAGTATATACTAGTTTTTTGGTGTAGTCTTTAGGGTTTTCCATACACACCATGTCATCTACATATAAGACAGTTTTACTCCTTCCTTTATGTCTTGGTTAAATTTTCTTCTTTTTTTTTTTTTTTTGACTAATTACTATGTCTACAGCTTCCAGTGCTATGTAGAATAAAAGTAGTAAGAATGGGCATTCTCATCTTGTTCTTCATCTTAGAGGAAAAGCTTTCAGCTTTTTATCATTGAATATGGTGTTAGCTGTAATATGTGGCCTTTATTATTTTGAGGTACTTTCCCTCTACACCCAGTTTGTTGAGAGCTTTTATTATAATTGGATGTTGAATTTTGTCAAATGCTTTTTCTGCATCTACTGAAATTATCATATGATTTTTACTCCTTTTGTTTGTTTGTTAAAGTGATATATCACATTGATTGATTTGCAGATATTGAATCATCCTTACCTCACTGGAATAAATTTCATTGGATCATCATGGTGTATGATCCTTTCAATGTATTTTTGAATTTGGTTTGCTAATATTTTGTTGACAGTTTTTCCATCCATGTTCATCTTGACCTGTAATAATGTTTTCTTATGTGCTCTTGTTTGGTTTTAGTATCAGGGTAATCTTGCCCTCATAAAATGAATTAAAAAGGGATCCTTCCTCTTCTATTTTTTGGAAGAGTTTCAAAAGGATTTGCATTAATTCTTCTCTAAATGTTTAGTAGAATTCACCAGTGAAGCTATGTGGTTCTCTACTTTTCTTTGTTGGGAGGTTTTGGATTACTGATTCAATTCTTTTAGTAATTGGTCTGTTAAGAGTTTCTGTTTCTTCATGATTCAGTCTTGGTAGTTTGCATGTTTCTAGGAATTTATCTATTTCTTCTAAGTTGTCCAATTTGTTGATGTATAATGACCTTTAGATTTGTTTGTTAAAAATTGTAATGTCTCTGCTTTCATTTCTGATTTTCTTTGAGTCCTCAGTCTTTTTTCTTTTGGTAAGTCTAGCTGACGATTTCTCTATTTTGTTTATATTTTCAAAATACCAGCTCTTAATTTCATTGATCTTTCCTATCATCATTTTAGTCCCTATATCAGCTCTGATCTTTTTTATTTCCTTCATTCTATTACATGGGAACCTGGAGTGAACCATAGGGTCAATGGGAAGACAGTGCCTGCCAGCCTTGCCAGAGGGTCTTAAGGGAGGATCACAGTAGACCCTAGTGATAAATTAGAAGCCTAACACTCAGGAACAGTTTTTAAAGTATGCAAATAGGTCTTTTTTTCAGGGAAAGACTAGAAGATGAGCTTTTCTGGCTGCTCCCTTTGTACTTAGCCATGGGGGGATAAACACAGCAAGTCTTCTTGATCCCATTAAGAAATATTCCTTTATTTACTCTAGTCTTGTGGGTCTCATGAAAGCAAGCCCCATTAATATTCAGAGCTAGGTGATTTGCGGGCCCACCTATCAAATTGAAGTCTTGAAAATCGGAGCACTAGATGTTGGGTCTAAACCTTTGCTCCTCAGGGAGAAGCTGAGGATTTTGAGTCCCTTTCCTATATTATGTTACTGTGCTGGGGTGTGGTTTATGGTGAGAAAGTATCTCAGCCTTTCCTACCTATTTCAATGTAGGCATTTTCTAGTTTACCTGATGTGTAACTTAGTTTCTGGATTTCTTTCAAAAAAAATTGTTCCATGTATAGCTCTAGATTCAGTGTGCTCATGGTAGGAAGTGAGTTTAGGAACACCTTATGTTGTTATCTTTGCCTGACTACTTTATTTTTTAATTCAAGATGCAGTTCTGGCAAGTGGCTGGCTCCTTCTTAGTTGGCACTAGGTAAGTGACTGAGTCTCTTATTGAATCAAATTACTATCTAACTCAACTCTAAAATCTAGTGTCAAAGGAATTATCTTTTGTGTTATTTTAAAACTTGTGAGATATTTGTACAAAAAGATATCCAAAACACATGCACACACAATCATATAGTACATATATAAATATAAAGATTAGCAAGTAGGTTAAACTGAGCAGATGAATAACACCAATAAGTTTTTAGAAAAGCCTGAATTTCCCCAGTACCTTGGAAGCCATGGTACCATAACCCAGTTATTTTCCCTTCCCTCTCATACAAGGAGCTACTATTCTGAAATTTGTGTTAAAATCTCCTGGATTTCTTGTTTTCCTTTACAATTTTCTCATTCATGTATCCAGCATAAACAGATAGCTTAGTTTTCTTGCAGTGGGAATTTATATAAGTAGAATCATACTGTGTGTATTCTTTTGTGACATTATTCTTTCACTCAACATTTTATTAAGATACATCCATGTTGATGTACGCATTTGTAGTTCAATAATTTTCATTATTATTTTGCACCCCATTGCTTATGCAACATGGATTATTTGACCTTTCTATGCCTGATGATCATTTGGGCAGTTACAAGTTTGGAAATGTTACTAACAATTCTCCTATGATCAGTTTTATATATGTATCCTGATGTAAATGTGCATACATTTCTTTTCTAAGCAGGGAAATATTGGGTCTTAGAGAATGCCAAAATATTTTCAAAATATTATAAAATATTTCAATTTATACTTTCATAATTAGAGTATATAAGCTCTTGTTATTCCTACATCCTGAGTAATCTCCCATTTTTTATTTTTTCTAGTCCTATCATGTGCACACTCTGATTGCTAACAGGGCTGTGCATTCTTTCTCCCATCCAAGTACTAACCAGGCCCGACCCTGCTTAGCTTCCTATATCAGAGGAGATCAGGCACATTCAGGGTGGTATGGCCATAGACTGTGAATTCCTTTGTGATAATATCACTGTCATGTATTGTGTCATCCTAGATTCATTGACTATATACACTTTTATATCTGTGAAGTGCTTCTTTAAATTTTCTGCTCATTTCCTCTTAAATTGTTTGCTTTTGTGCATTTATATAATTGTTCTTTCTGTATTATGACTATTAATTCTCCTATACAAAATACTTTTGCCAGAAAAACACCCTTAATATCTTTGTTTCAGATCTTTATAACAAATTCCTCAGATTTCTGTACAGGCTCCTCATCTTAATATTAAAGATCCTCCTGGTACTGCAGCAATCTATTTTTCCAGACCGAAATCATTTTCTATAATGTTCCTGTAAAAATACTCTATTTTTTTCAAAATAAATGTTCTTTCACTCACCTTTTCTAGAGAGAACTTAACTTGTCCTCATCTGTAGAAAATCAACCAATCTATTACCTCTCCCGCTGCGGAGCACAGGCTCTGGACGCGCAGGCTCAGCGGCCATGGCTCACGGGCCCAGCCGCTCCGCGGCACGTGGGATCCTCCCGGACCGGGGCACGAACCCGCGTCCCCTGCATCGGCAGGCGGACTCCCAACCACTGCGCCACCAGGGAAGCCCCAAACTCTATTCTTGAGTCTCATCTAGAGATGAATTATTCTTTATTTTCCCCTTTTCTGTCTCTCACCCTCTTTTGTTGTTGTTGTTGTTCTTGTTTGTTCATGGGCAGTAAAGTAAACTAACATTTTGTATTTACCTGCTAGATGTCAGACCTGATGATTTTATTTAGCTTTTCTTTTTTTTTAATCTTCAGAAAATGATATGGTAAAACTTTTTAATAAAGCACAATTTATAGATGGCAAAACTAAAACTTGGATGTAATAGGTAACCTGCCCAAGGACAAACAGACTATAATTATAATAAAGACAAAGTTCATATTCCTTTCTGCCTAATGCCAGTACTTTTGCCTTTTCTACTTTCTATCTTACTATTCCCTTCAACTTATTTATTTACGTATTGAGAATCCTAGCAAGGGCATTGCAGCCAGAATACTTGGTGGACTCAATTGAATGGTGGCCCTTAAAAACATATCTCCACATGCTAATCCAGAGGACCTCTGAATGGGACCATATTTGAAAAAAACAGTTTTTGCAGAAGTAATTAAATTAAGGACCTCAAGATGAAATTGTCCTGTACTATTCTGGTTGGACCCTAGATCCAATGACAAGTATCCTTATAGGAGAGAGAAGAAAAGACACAGGAGAGGAGATGGTCATGTGAAGACAAGAGGCAGAGATTGAAATTACATAGACACAAGGGATGCTAACAGCCACCAACACCTAGAAGAGGCAAGAAAGTGTCTTCCCTTAGAGGGTACAAGTCTCTATTGACAACTTGATTTCAGACTTCTGCCTTCCAGAACTGTGAGAGAATAAGTTTTTGTTATTTTAAGTCAGCCAGTTTGCAGTAATTTGTTACAGCAGCCCTAGGAAACTAACATACCTGGATCTGCAATCTAATTTACAAACATTTTTGCCATTTAACCTGGAGCAAAATACTACAGCTCTCTGAGTATCGGCTTCCATATTTAAAATGAGGATGAAAACAGCAATCTGATTGTTTTTATAATTAAATGATTTAATAAATGCAGAGTGCTTAAACATTCCATGGTGCAAATTAAGCCCTCAATAAATCTTAACCATTTTTATTATTGATTTATTTTATCCTGCCAACTAACTTTTAAACACTTCAAGAATAGGAACTAAAATATATTTATATTTATATTCTGACAGAAGAGCCCAGCATGGTTCTCATTCCAAATCTTTACCAACCTGAATTAGGGAACAACTAGGAACCACCAACCAATTAAACTATTCCACAGCAATTCTAGGGATAGAAGTTATTAAGAAAATAACTATTACCTAAAATTAGACCATACTTTAGTCATTACTTAAACTTTAAGGGGAACATCTTCCTGATAATTCAATAATGCAGTGCTTAGAAAATATAGGATATTAAATATAAAGGAGAATTTCCAATTTTACCGAATGGAAGATCTTTTTAAAAAAATTTTTGGAAAATAACTGAAAATTAAATATGGTTGCGTCCCTCTAATTACTTTAATTGTCCCAAGATTATCACTCTTTGGCAAGTCCAATTCAACATTTTTCAACAACATTACTTCTCAACTACTCACAAAATAAATTGGGCATGGCCATCCTTCTCCCTGTGAGTGAACTTGAGACCAAGACATTTTCTCACAAACCAGTCAGAAGCAGCCTTGGCTTGGAGGGCTGGTTATCATAGCACAGATTACATCATCTGTTCATCTTGGCTAACGCTCAGAGAGTCTGGATGTTTTGGAGGTGTCTCTTTGGTTAGAATTTCTTGTTTCACCCATTAAGGTATTTTATTACCAGGGAGTCTGCCACTGTATATATGGGCTGAACCCAAAAAGCTTGTATGCAAAGCTTTCTTGGCTGGTAAACAAGAAGTAGGGGAAAGAATTGTATCTGGCAGGATTTTACAAGCCTGGACAAGGGGGAGCTGCCTAACGTCATTAAAAATCTCTCCTTCTAGTAAGTTTTTCAACAAAACCAAATTATATAAATAACTATTTCAAAAATATATCAGTGACCCTGTTTCATTTATATACTAGAAATTGTATAGTATGCATCAGGAAAATATCAAGGACACTTACCAGGTATAGAATTAAGTGAGCATGTCTGGAGACAAAAATCTCTGAGTTCAAATCTTGACTCTATCAGTAGTTGTGGGAATGTGGGCAAGTTACTTGACAGCTCTGTTATTCTTTTTCTTTGTTTATAAAATGGATTAATAAGAAGACACAAAACACAGGTTTGCAATAAGGATTCAATGAGTTAAGGAACGTATGCTACATAAGTAAGTAGTCAATAAATGTCAGCTGTTATTTCATAAATATTCATCTTGAAGGAAAGCTTAGAAGAAGTGAAGTTTATGCTTATTGACTCTAGAACAGGTGAGGCTGTCCTTTTCAGGAATGACTAACTATACTTTCAAAGTAGTTCACTTTAACATAGGTACAGCCAGAGCTCATAAATGGTATCTCTAAGAAGGCAAATAAATAGCACCTCCTTTCCTCAACAAAGTATGGAACCAATTGTGATATAAAACAAAGGAGTTGGCCTTCTCGTAAAAGCAATGGTGGTAGATGCATTCCAGGCCACATTCCTTAGGTGTCACGTTGGAATAACACTCCCAAGGGAAAGATTGAGTCTGCAGCGCAGACCCAAATGCCAGGTCAATGCCTCCCATTATCCTTGATGAAGAATATCTTGGTTAATTCTGGCTGCTGCAACAAAAATACTATAAACTGATGGCTTAGACAGCAAACTCCTATTTCTCACAGTTTTGGAGGCTGAGAAGTCCAAAGATCAAAGTGCTGGCAGATTCAGTGTCCGGTGAGGGCCCTCTTCCTGGTGCATAAAGGAACATCTTCTTGCTGTGTTCTCACATGGTGGAAGGGGGCAAGGGGGCTCTCTGGGGTTTCTTTCATGCATGCTCTAATTCCATTCATAAGGATCCTACCCTTATGAACTAATTATCCTCCCCAAGGCCATGCCTACAAATACCATCATACTGAGGATTAGGTTTTGACATTTGAAATTTGGGAGGACATAAACTTTCCATCTACAGCAGGGAGGGAAGAAGCAAGGGTCCAAAGCCTCTACCCATGCCCACTCCACGTTTACAACGTTTGATAGCTTTGTTCACAAATTAGAAATGTGGAACAATGGCTGACCCTCATAAGTGAGACCCCTCTCAGAACATCAATAAAGGTCTGAGGTGTTCAGGGATTAATTAACAAGTAAAGAGCATTTTTTTAATTTTTTTTTTTTTTAGCAGCGTATACTTGAGTCTTGCTTTTTAATACAGTCTGACCACCTTTGACTATTTAGATCATTTACATCTTTTTTATTTTCCCATAAATCCCATAAGTATAGGTTAATTTTATCTTTTTTTCTTATTAGTTATCTATTTTATACATATCATTGTATATATGTCAGTAAAGAGCATTATGAGTAAAGAGCATTATAATTAAGGAGCACTGGGAAAGGGCTTCCAAGGGTCACACTGGGGTGGTCATACAGAAGCAATGTGACTTTTCCATAATAGTTCCACAAAGCCTCTTCTATTTTGTAGACACCAAACTGATGATTAAGAGTGGAGAGAGAATTTTTCAATTAAAAATTATTAAAACAAAGGACTTATCTAACTAGTGGGCTAAAAATATTTAAAATATACCAAATCATGAGCTTCTAGGTGTAAGTCTTTGGCCACTGATGGAAAGCAGAGACTCTGGAGGGAGGCATGTGCGTTTGAATTCTGGCTTTGCTCCTTATGAGCTGTGTGACCTACACCTAACTATAGTGAACTTAACCTCTCCGGACCTCCATTTTCACATATATAAAATTCTGGTAATAACATCCACCTTAAAAGATGATGTGAGGTTTAAATAAGTAAATAAACACATTACTTAGGAGAGTGCCTAGTACGTAGTAAGTGCTCAATGTTTATTAACAAATAACATTATTCTTAAAATTGCCATTGTTTTTTTCCTTTGTAGAGTTCACAGTGAATTTCACATAGCAGATGTTCAAAAAAAGGTGGATGAAGATATGAACCAAAATACTTCACCAAATACTCTGGCATTATATTTCAAGGGCTTATTTTTATATAAATATAATGAAAGAAATATATAACTAGGTAAATCTCCACAAATGTATGCAACCAGTAACTCAAATTTCAGTTAGGTAGAAAAGAAATTGCTAAATAAAAATTAAAACAAAATCCTGCAATGAGCCATTTGAAACTTTAGAATTGAGTTAACAAAAAAATAAAATAAAATAAAAAACATATTGAGAAGTATTTAACAGAGCTTATGGCCAGTGGAGCAAAATGGTGCAGTCATGGTAGTCATTTCGGTTTCAGGATGGGCCATACTTTTATGGAAGTCTGGACTTCATTTGGAGAAACAATTCCAAAGGAATCATCATTTTTTGACTGTAAAAATGAAATATAAACGTAAGGCAGAGGGAAGAAAACATGGACTGCATGCCAACCTCATGCTGGGAATTGCATTAAGCCCTTTAGATATTCAATCTTATTTAATCCTCATCACCACCCTGTGAGGCAGGTATAATTATCCTTTTATTTTATTTCTTTCCTTCTTACTTTTTCTTTGCAGATGAGGAAATAGACACTCAAATGATTATGTGAATTTTCAAGATCAGACAACTAGTAGGTGAAGGAGCTGGAATTGGCACTCACAGTTAACTACAAATATTGTGCTGCTAACAACGTTAAAAAGAAGATATGAAGAGAGATAGAAAGGGAAGAATTTTACTGAAACTCAAAGTGAATTTTCTGCTTCAGCAAAACTGCCTACAAATGTAATAATATTTTACTAGACGTGGAAGATGCCATATCTAGGAGAATAAAGGAATGTACATGAGAATTCATGTGCATCCCTATATACTATATGCATATTTTTAGTATTTCTCCATAAGAAATTTCATCAGCTGGAATTTAAAATATGAAAGCAGTTGAGAAGTCCTATAAAGATTAAGGCACAATAATTTGAATTCCACTCATTTCTGTGTCCTCCTTTGGAAATATCCTGCTATTACTTAAAATGAATTCAGCATCTAGATTGCTATCTGACAAACCACAGTGCTGGCGTTCTCTGAAGTTTGCAAGGCAGGTGAGTTCATGTTGCCAAAAATGCTTTTAAAAGAAAGAGTAAAAATAAAATGTGGCTGAATATATTACATCAAATACATAATTTCTAGATACAGTTATGTAAGTTGTATAAATATTTTAATAGTGTGCCCTCATACTGTAAAGAGTGTGGAGAGAAAACAGCCAATTTCTGCAGAGCAAACTTAGCCCCACAGACAGCCCCCTACTCTCCACTCACACTAACCGTATATTAAATTGTCATTGGCCAGATTTTAAAACTTCCTCTTACTTTTATATCAATACGGGCTTTCTGATAAATGCTAATTTATTATTAAACAAGTTTCCTTTCAGAAAACTTGGTAGAAAAATTGTCTGAGGAAAGACTCTGAGGTGACTTCTGTGATCCCCACATTCTGGTTGTCATACTCCTGCATAATCCCCTTGCCTTGAGTGGAAACGTGGCCTGTGACTTGTTTCTAACCAATAGACTACGGCAACAGTGAAGAGATGGTATGTGATTATGTATAGGTGATTACATCCCATAAGTTATAACACCCATCCTTCTGAGACTGTCTCTCTTGCTAGCTTTGAGGACGCAAGTCACTACTTTGGTTTCACATGGCTAAAACCTGATGGAGCTTCCGGCCCTCTGACCAACACCTGTAGGAATTGAACATTGCCAACAACTACATGAAGTAAATCATTCTCCAGTAAAGCTCAGATGACACTGCAGCCCTAGCTACCACATTGAGTATGGCTTTGTGAGAACCTGAAACAGATGACTCTGCTAAGACAAACCAGGATTCCTAATCCACAGAAACTGTAAAATACTAAATATATATTGTTTGAAGCCACTAAGATTGTAGTAATATTGTTATGCAGCAATAGATACCTAATAGATATTTTATATGTTTATTCTCCTGATTTAAGATATTTTTTTTCTTTTTTTTTTTTTTTGGTACACGGGCCTCTCACTCTTGTGGCCTCTCCCATTGCGGAGCACAGGCTCCGGAGGCGCAGGCTCAGCGGCCATGGCTCAAGGGCCCAGCCGCTCCGCGGCATGTGGGATCTTCCCAGACCGGGGCACGAACCCGTGTCCCCTGCATCGGCAGGCAGACTCTCAACCACTGCGCCACCAGGGAAGCCCTGATTTAAGATTTTTGATCAACAGCTATTTATTAAGTACCTACCATATTTCAAGATTCATCTTGGTAAGTATATGGTTACTGGTCTCAAGGATGTTTATTCTTTTGAAGAAGACCAGATGTGTAAGGAGAAACATACAATACCTATGTCACAAGATTACAACAGCAAACAAATGAGATAATGTGTATGAAAACACTTAGCAGTATACCTGACATATAATAGCTATTAATGTATTTAAAGAACAATTTTGGGTTTAACATTAAATACTGTGGCTGCTAAGTCTTTAGGCAAAGAGCTGAAAGGGGAGACTATTAACATTTTGGGAGATGTAAATGATCTGAGTGGACTTTGCTAGGGGAAAAATATAATAATATGATCTGGTAAATATGAAATCATAAAAGTCCTATATTTGAATAGTAGTGCAAGGAAGAAATAGAGTAAAAATAATGGTAGAAATATAGTTTTTATATGATGAAGGAGAAAAGATAAGTAATTGTTTTTTAATTGCCTGAAGGAATAGATTTTAAGCCAAAAGTAATCCTACTAATTAAAAACCTAGTACTCGAGTTATTGCAATCAGAAATTATTTGGCAAATTATTATAAAAATTTGTCAAAATAGCATTCAACCACACTACAAAATATTCAGCTAAGAATAATGTCATATGACCTAAAACAATGGTGTTATGAACTGTTTGAAATTTCAGCTGTGACATTCATTAGTAGCTGTTATCAGATACATTTGTGCTTAAGAAATCTATTGCCAATTCATTAGTTATTATTAGTGATCTTCCAATTATGCTTGGAAGATCTATTTCTAATTCATAGTTATTACTGGTTATGCCCAATTATGCTTGGGAAACCTATTGCCAATTCATTGGTTATCATGAATTGTGTTTGAAATTTCAGCTGTGGCCTTCCCCTGTAGCTGCTACCAGATACAATTATGCTTGGAAAATCTGTTGCCAAGTAAATCTTAACTCTCAAGGCTACATTCTAAAGACTTTCACTTTGCTTCTTACCTAGAATAGTCAATTTTGCCAATTAACAAATGTTTAAAAACAACACAATGTTTTATAAAATAGGACAGAATTTCTAGCTATGAATTTGTTATTTAAAGCAGCCATTCAAATTATCACAGCGCTACAAGCCTCAATGAAATTATACCTGTCCAAGAGAAATCAATAAAGATTCAAACATAATATCATTCAAAAGTAAAAACAAAAACAAGCAAAAATCTTATTACTAGAGTAATTATGTAATTTATTGTCCAAACTGGGACACTTGTGGGGACGAACAAGTCAACATCTAGATAAAATCCTGAGTGAACTGATGGAAGTCATGACAGTCACAAGACTTCTGGGATGTAGTCACCTTTCCTACTGTTCAGGGTTAATGATTATTGTTATTAATCCCATTGTTGGCCTGAAATGATTTTTTGTTCATGTTAAATTGCCTCATGGACATACCAGTAGTCGTTCTGAAAGGCAGTAATGGAAATGTGATGGTTAGAGTTTTTCTTGCTTATTGATATTAATAATAATAATACTGTATATTTGTTTAGTGCTTTATAGCAAATAGTTTTAAAGGATAGTTCCCATGAACTTATTACATATGATCATAGTTACATAATCTAAGTGATTATTCATTCAATGAATACCCATTGAGTATCTTCTATGTGCCAGGAACTGTTGTAATTGCTGGGTATACATTGAACAGCAAGAAAGATGGTTGCCTACACTCCAAAGTTGATATTTCAATGAAAAATTAGAGAACTATTTCACTAGAATCAAGATAGACAATTAACATCGATTTTGAAACACTCACCCAAGACTTACTAATGTCCTATGCTTACCAACTGAGCTAAACAACTGGTCACTTTGCCGGTTATTACTGCCACTTTAGAGATAAAGAAACCAATCCTCAAATCCACAGCCCAGAAGACCTGTGACTTGAATCTATAACATAATAGATAAATGAGAATGTGTTAAATTGAAACCAAATTGAATATTAAAATTGAAAGGTGTTTTAGGTATTGTGACAGCTGATCACCAAAATCCATATTTTTGTTTTCTTCCTAAAGACACAGAGAAACTACAAGTCCAGACTCCATTTCAATTGGATTTGACCAGGTGAAATGATACCTAAACAGTTGAAAGTAGAAGTGATGGATGACACTTTCAGAGCTGGATTATAAAAATGTCTAATGTGGTGACACTCTACAGCTTGTCTCCATTTTGGCTAGAACTGAAATAATGTCTACCAGACTGGGTCACAGACTACTGCATGGGAGGGGACATCACACCAACTTGTTCCCTTGTCCTGTACTGTCATGAGACTGAGAAGCAAACCTCTATATTGTTTGAGCCAATATATATTTTTGAGTCTCTTTGTTACAGCAATTTACCTACCTTAGGTAAAGCAGAAGTCTTGTGCAAATGCCCTGTAATTGTAGAGCCATTTCTTTCTACTCTGCCTTACTATTAATCATGGCAGGTTTTTCTTCTGAATCTCGATACAGCTCAAAATCCTTCAAAATCCCATGCTACAGGCAGCCAAGGCCAATTGAATAGAATCATGAGACAAAGTGAAACCTGGTGGTCATTATTTTAACTCCCACTAGTTTATAGATGATGGACTGGAGGCCTGGAGAGGTTATGAGATTTCACCAACATCATCTGGGTCATGAAGCTGAACATAGATATCAGGGTCATCTGTCTACCACAGCAGGCTGGAAAATATCATATAAAGGGATAAATGAAATTTATTGTTTAAATTTTTGGAATAACATTTAATTTAAAATATGTTGGAATATTATCCAACCAGTATTCTGAAATCTTATTAAAACAATTCTTTTTTTTGTCAGGGATAGGATGTAAGTCATATTTTACTAAAATTAAGTTACTGTTTCAATAGGACTGAAATATATTAAAAACAGCTTTAAATAAGAGAGGAGTGACAAGGTCTAAGGTATGTTTTGCTATATAAAGTTTCTTTTAAAATTATTTGCAATGATAGAACTTTAGTTCTGTTACATTACTGGAACCTAAATAGAATAATAGGACTTCCCTGGTGGCACAGTGGTTAGGAATCTGCCTGCCAATGCAGGACACACAGGTTTGAGCCCTGGTCCCAGAAGATCCCACATGCCACAGAGCAACTAAGCCCGTGCACCACAACTACTGAGCCTGTGCTCTAGAGCCCGCTCGCCACTACTACTGAGCCCACGAACCACAGCTAGGGAACCCTGTGAGCCTAGAGCCTGCGCTCTGCAGCAAGAGAAGCCACCGCAGTGAGAAGCCCGCGCACCACAACGAAGAGTAGCTCCCACTCGCCGCAACTAGAGAAAAGCCCACCCACGGCAACGAAGAACCAATGCAGCCAAAAATAAATAAATAAAATTAAAAAAAATAAATATAGGCTCACCAATAACTTGGCACATAATAAGTGTTCAGTACATCTATGATAACTGCTATAGTTAGTAGAGTTATTATTGTGTTTTTTTCAAGGGACTATAGAATAGTGGTTAAGAAAGTAGGCTCTGCTATCACACTACCTGTGTTCAAGTCTTGACTCTACCACTAACTCTCTGATACTGGCAAACCCTGTGTCCTCTACTGAAACGTCAGGAAATTAAAAAAAAAATACCACATAGATGTATTAAGAGAATTAAGTAGAAACTGTAAGTTTCTACAGTTTCTGCACTGTGGAGTGCTTATAAAAATGTTTGACACATAGCAACAATTCAGTTTAATGTTAGCTTTTGTTAACATAAGAGCATGCAAAGGATTTCTTTCTAAAAGTTTTCTGGAGTTATGGAAAATCAACTATAAATTTTGTCAGATATCTTTCAGCCCAGAAAATAATCAAGCAAACAATTTTTTAAATTTTATATACTTTTTATTATTTTTTACTGAAGTAATGTTGTCTTACATATTATATTAGTTTCAGGTGTACAACATAGTGATTCAATATTTTTATAGATTACACATCATACAAAGTTATTACAATATTATTCACTGTATTCACTGTGCTGTGCATTACATTTCTGTACTTATTTATTTTAAAGTTTGTAGTTGGTACATCTTAATTCCCTTCACCTATTTCACCCATACTTCTATTCCCCTTCCTTCTGGCAAAGACTCGTTTTTTCTCTGTATCTATGAGTCTGTTTCTGTTCTATTATATTTGTTTTTTTTCTTTAGATTCCACATATAAGTGAAAACACACAGTATTTGCCTTTCTCTGTCTGACTTATTTCACTTAGTATAATACCGTCTAAGTCCACCCATGCTGTCACAAATGCAAGACTTCCTTCTTTTTATGGCTGTAATATTCCAGTGTGTGTGTGTGTGTGTGTGTGTGTGTGTGTGTGTGTGTGTGTGTGTGTGTGTTGTGTGTGTGACATCGTCTCAATCTATTCTTCTGTCAATGGACACTTAGGATATTTCCATGTCTTGACTATTATAAATAATGCCACTATGAGCACTGCACTGCATATATCTTTTCAAATTAGTATTTTCATTTTCTTCAAATAAATAATAAATATCCAGGAATGATATTGCTGCACTGAATGGTAGCTCAAATTTTAATTTTTTTTAGGAACCTCTATACTTTTTTCCTTAGTGGCTGCACCAATTTACATTCCCACTAACAGTGCATGAGGGATGCCTTTTCTTTACTTTCCTGCCAACAATTGTTGTTTGTTGTCCTTTTGATGATACCCATTATGACAGGTGTAAGGTGATATCTCACTGTGGTTTTGATTTGCATTTCCCTAATAATTAGCGATGTTGAGCATCTTTTCATGTGTCTATTGGACATCTGTATGTCTTCTTTGGAAAAATGTATATTCAGGTCTTTTGCCCATTGTTTAAATAGATTGTTTGTTTGATATTGAGTTGTATGTGTTCTTTGTACATTTCAGATGTTTATTATCAGACATATCATTTGCAAACATCTCCCATTCACTATGTTGCCTTTTCATTTTGTTGACAGTTTCCTTCTCTGTGCAAAAGGTTTGTAGTTTGATTTGGTCCTATTTGTTTATTTTTGCTTTTGTTTCCCTTGCCTGAGGAGACATATTCCCCCCAAATCCTGCTAAAACCAATGTCAAAGATCATACTGCCTATCTTTGTTCTAGGAGTTTCATGGTTACAGATCTTACATTTAAGTCTTTAATTCATTTTGAGTATTTTTGTATATGGTGTGAGAAAATAGCCTAGTTTTATTCTTTTGCATAAAGCTGTCCACTTTTCCAAAATCCACTGATTGAAGGGATGGTCTTTGTCGCATTGTGTATTCTTCCTTCCTATGTCACAGACTAATTGAACATATGTGCATAGGTATTTTTCTGATCTACCTATTCTGTTCCATTGATCTATGTGTTTGTTGTTGCAGTATCATACTGTTTTGTTTAATATAGCTTTGTAGTATAGTTTGAAGTCATGGAGACTGATAATTCCTGCTTTGTTCTTCTTTCTCAAGATATCTTTGGCTCTTCAGGATCTTTTGTGGTTCCATACAAATGTTAAGATTATTTGTTCTAATTCTGTGAAAATTACCATACGTTTTTTGATAGGGATTGCATTGAATCTCTAGATTGCTTTAGGTAGTGTGGATACTTTAACAATAATAATTATTCCAATCAAGAGCACAGAATATCTTTCCTTTTATTTGTGTCATCTTCAATTTCATTCATCAATGTCTTATAGTTTTCAGACTACAAGTCTTTCACCTCCTTGGTTAAATTTATTCCTAAGTACTTTATTCATTTTTATGTGATTGTTTTCTTGATTTCTCTTTTTGATAGTTCATTATTAGTTTATAGAAATGCAACAGATTTCTGTATATTAATTTGTATCCTGCAAATCTACCGAATTCATGTATTGGTTCTAACAGTTTTTTGGTGGAATCTTTAGGGTTTTCTATAT